>NC_082718.1:56859962-57159962 GCF_030144855.1 Hypanus sabinus | reverse complement strand
TCACGGATGGCGGATGTCACTGATCATCATGGATGCTGGAAGTCACTGATCATGGATGTTGGAAGACACTGATCATGATGCTGGAAGTCACTGATCATCATGGATGCTGGAAGTCACTGATCACAGATGCTGGAAGTCACTGTTCATCACGGATGCTGGAAGTCACTAATCACGGATGCTGAAATACACTGATCTTCACGGATTCTGGAAGTAACTGATCATCACGGAGGCTGGAAGTCACTGATAATCATGGATTTTGTAAGTCACTGACCATCATGGATGCTCGAAGTCACTGACCATCACGGATGCTGGAAGACACTGATCATGATGCTGGAAGTCACTGACCATCACGGATGCTGGAAGACACTGATCATGATGCTGGAAGTCACTGATCTTCATGGATGCTGGAAGTCACTGATCACAGATGCTGGAAGACACTGATCTTCACGGATTCTGGAAGTCACTGATCATCACCGATGCTGGAAGACTCTGATCATGATGCTGGAAGTCACTGACCATCATGGATGCTCGAAGTCACTGATCATCACGGACGCTGGAAGACACTGATCATGATGCTGGAAGTCACTGATCTTCACGGATTCTGGAAGTCACTGATCATCACGGATGCTGGAAGTCACTGATCACGGATGCTGGACGTCACAGACAATCACGGATGCTGGAAGTCACTGATCATGATGCTGGAAGACACTGCTCAGCACGGATGCTGGAAGTCACTGATCATCACGGATACAGGAAGTCACTGATCACGGATGCTGGAAGTCACTGATCTTCATGGATTCTGGAAGTCACTGATCATCACAGATGCTGGAAGTCTCTGATCGTCACAGATGCTGGAAGTCACAGATCATCATGGATGCTGGAAGTCACTGATCACGGATTCTGGAAGTCATTGATCACGGATGCCGGAAGTCAGAGAGCATCATGGATGCAGGAAGTCACTGATCGCGGTTGCTGGAAGTCACTGATCGTCAAGGATGCTGGAAGTCACTGATCACGGATGCTGGAAGTCACTGATCACGAATGCGGGATGTCACTGATCACGGATGCTGGAAGTCACTGATCACGAATGCGGGATGTCACTGATCATCATGGATGCAGGAACTCACTGATGGCGAATGCTGGAACTCATTGATCGTCACAGATAACAGAAGTCACTGAACATCATGGATGCTGGAAGTCACAGATCGTCCCAAATGCTGGAAGTCACAGATCATCATGGATGCTGGAAGTGACAGATCATCATGGATGTTGGAAGTCACTGATCATCAATGATGCTGGAAGTCACTGATCATCACGGACGCAGGAAGTCACTGATAATCATGGATTTTGGAAGTCACTGATCACGGATGCTGGAAGTCACTGATCATCACGGATGCTGGAAGACACTGCTCATGGATGCCGGAAGTCACTGATCATCACGGATGCTGGAAGTCACTGCTCATCATGGATACAGGAAGTCACTGAACATGGATGCTGGAAGTCACCGATCATCATTGATGCTGGAAGTCACCGATCATCACGGATGCTGGAAGTCACTGATCACTGATGCTGGAAGTCACTGATCATCACGGATGCTGGAAGTCACTGATCATCACGGATGCTGGAAGTCACTGCTCATCATGGATACAGGAAGTCACTGATCACGGATGCTGGAAGTCACTGATCATCATGGATGCTGGAAGTCACTAATCACGGATGATTGAAGTCACTGATCATCACGGATGCTGGAAGTCACTGATCATCACGGATGCTGGAAGTCACTGATCACGGATGCTGGAAGTCACTGATCATCACGGTTGCTGGACGTCACTGATCATCACGGATGCTGGAAGTCACCGGTCATCACTGATGCTGGAAGTCACTGATCACGGATGCTGGAAGTCACTGATCATCACGGTTGCTGGAAGTCACTGATCATCACGGATACTGGAAGTCACCGATCATCACGGATGCTGGAAGTCACTTATCATCACGGATGCTGGAAGTCACTGATCACGGATGCTGGAAGTCACTGAACATCACGGTTGCTGGAAGTCACTGATCATCACGGATGCTGGAAGGCACTGATCATCACGGTTGCTGGAAGTCACTGATCATCACGGATGCTGGAAGGCACTGATCATCACGGTTGCTGGAAGTCACTGATCACGGATGCTGAAAGTCACTGATCATGATGCTGGAAGTCACTGATCATCATGGATGCTGGAAGTCACTGATCACAGATGCTGGAAGTCACTGATCATCACGGATGCTGGAAGTCACTAATCACGGATGCTGGGAGTCACTGATCATCACGGATGCTAAAGTCACTGAACATCATGGATGCTGGAAGTCACTGATCATTACGGATGCTGGAAGTCACTGATAATCATGGATTATGGAAGTCACTGACCATCATGGATGCTCGAAGTCACTGACCATCACGGATGCTGGAAGACACTGATCATGATGCTGGAAGTCACTGATCATCACGGATGCTGGAAGTCGCTGATCACTGATGCTGGAAGTCACTGATCATCACGGATGCTGGAAGTCTCTGATCATCACGGATGCTGGAAGTCACTGATCACGGATGCTGGATGTCACTGATCTCACGGATGCTGGAGGTCACTGATCATCACGGATGCTGAAGTCACTGATCATGGATGCTGGTAGTCACTGATCATCAAGGATGCTGGAAGTCACTGATAATCACGGATGCTGGTAGTCACTGATCATCATGAATGCTGGAAGTCACAGATCATCACGGATGCTGGAAGTCACTGATCACGGATGCTGGATGTCACTAATCTCACGGATGCTGGATGTCACTGATCGTCACAGCTGCCGGAAGGAACTGATCATCATGGATGCTGGAAGTCACTGCTCCTCAAGGATGTTCGAATTCACTGACCATCACGGCTGCTGGAAGTCACTGATCACGGATGCTGGAAGTCACTGATCATCACGGATGCCGGAAGTCACTGATCATCATGGATGCTGGAAGTCACTGATGATCACTGATGCTGGAAGTCACTGATCATCACGGATGCTGGAAGTCACTGATCATGGATGCTGGAAGTCACTGATCACGGATGGCGGAAGTCACTGATCATCACGGATACAGGAAGTCACTGATCACGGATGCTGGAAGTCACTGATCTTCACGGATTCTGGAAGTCACTGATCATCACGGATGCTGGAAGTCACTGATCACGGATGCTGGACGTCACAGACAATCACGGATGCTGGAAGACACTGATCATGATGCTGGAAGACACTGCTCAGCACGGATGCTGGAAGTCACTGATCATCACGGGTACAGGAAGTCACTGATCACAGATGCTGGAAGTCTCTGATCGTCACAGATGCTGGAAGTCACAGATCATCATGGATGCTGGAAGTCACTGATCACGGATGCTGGAAGTCATTGATCACGGATGCCGGAAGTCAGAGATCATCATGGATGCTGGAAGGCACTGATCATCACGGTTGCTGGAAGTCACTGATCATCACGGATGCTGGAAGGCACTGATCATCACGGTTGCTGGAAGTCACTGATCACGGATGCTGAAAGTCACTGATCATGATGCTGGAAGTCACTGATCATCATGGATGTTGGAAGTCACTGATCATCAATGATGCTGGAAGTCACTGATCATCACGGACGCAGGAAGTCACTGATAATCATGGATTTTGGAAGTCACTGATCACGGATGCTGGAAGTCACTGATCATCACGGATGCTGGAAGACACTGCTCATGGATGCCGGAAGTCACTGATCATCACGGATGCTGGAAGTCACTGCTCATCATGGATACAGGAAGTCACTGAACATGGATGCTGGAAGTCACCGATCATCATTGATGCTGGAAGTCACCGATCATCACGGATGCTGGAAGTCACTGATCACTGATGCTGGAAGTCACTGATCATCACGGATGCTGGAAGTCACTGATCATCACGGATGCTGGAAGTCACTGCTCATCATGGATACAGGAAGTCACTGATCACGGATGCTGGAAGTCACTGATCATCATGGATGCTGGAAGTCACTAATCACGGATGATTGAAGTCACTGATCATCACGGATGCTGGAAGTCACTGATCATCACGGATGCTGGAAGTCACTGATCACGGATGCTGGAAGTCACTGATCATCACGGTTGCTGGACGTCACTGATCATCACGGATGCTGGAAGTCACCGGTCATCACTGATGCTGGAAGTCACTGATCACGGATGCTGGAAGTCACTGATCATCACGGTTGCTGGAAGTCACTGATCATCACGGATACTGGAAGTCACCGATCATCACGGATGCTGGAAGTCACTTATCATCACGGATGCTGGAAGTCACTGATCACGGATGCTGGAAGTCACTGAACATCACGGTTGCTGGAAGTCACTGATCATCACGGATGCTGGAAGGCACTGATCATCACGGTTGCTGGAAGTCACTGATCATCACGGATGCTGGAAGGCACTGATCATCACGGTTGCTGGAAGTCACTGATCACGGATGCTGAAAGTCACTGATCATGATGCTGGAAGTCACTGATCATCATGGATGCTGGAAGTCACTGATCACAGATGCTGGAAGTCACTGATCATCACGGATGCTGGAAGTCACTAATCACGGATGCTGGGAGTCACTGATCATCACGGATGCTAAAGTCACTGAACATCATGGATGCTGGAAGTCACTGATCATTACGGATGCTGGAAGTCACTGATAATCATGGATTATGGAAGTCACTGACCATCATGGATGCTCGAAGTCACTGACCATCACGGATGCTGGAAGACACTGATCATGATGCTGGAAGTCACTGATCATCACGGATGCTGGAAGTCGCTGATCACTGATGCTGGAAGTCACTGATCATCACGGATGCTGGAAGTCTCTGATCATCACGGATGCTGGAAGTCACTGATCACGGATGCTGGATGTCACTGATCTCACGGATGCTGGAGGTCACTGATCATCACGGATGCTGAAGTCACTGATCATGGATGCTGGTAGTCACTGATCATCAAGGATGCTGGAAGTCACTGATAATCACGGATGCTGGTAGTCACTGATCATCATGAATGCTGGAAGTCACAGATCATCACGGATGCTGGAAGTCACTGATCACGGATGCTGGATGTCACTAATCTCACGGATGCTGGATGTCACTGATCGTCACAGCTGCCGGAAGGAACTGATCATCATGGATGCTGGAAGTCACTGCTCCTCAAGGATGTTCGAATTCACTGACCATCACGGCTGCTGGAAGTCACTGATCACGGATGCTGGAAGTCACTGATCATCACGGATGCCGGAAGTCACTGATCATCATGGATGCTGGAAGTCACTGATGATCACTGATGCTGGAAGTCACTGATCATCACGGATGCTGGAAGTCACTGATCATGGATGCTGGAAGTCACTGATCACGGATGGCGGAAGTCACTGATCATCACGGATACAGGAAGTCACTGATCACGGATGCTGGAAGTCACTGATCTTCACGGATTCTGGAAGTCACTGATCATCACGGATGCTGGAAGTCACTGATCACGGATGCTGGACGTCACAGACAATCACGGATGCTGGAAGACACTGATCATGATGCTGGAAGACACTGCTCAGCACGGATGCTGGAAGTCACTGATCATCACGGGTACAGGAAGTCACTGATCACAGATGCTGGAAGTCTCTGATCGTCACAGATGCTGGAAGTCACAGATCATCATGGATGCTGGAAGTCACTGATCACGGATGCTGGAAGTCATTGATCACGGATGCCGGAAGTCAGAGATCATCATGGATGCAGGAAGTCACTGATCGCGGTTGCTGGAAGTCACTGATCGTCAAGGATGCTGGAAGTCACTGATCACGGATGCTGGAAGTCACTGATCACGAATGCGGGATGTCACTGATCACGGATGCTGGAAGTCACTGATCACGAATGCGGGATGTCACTGATCATCATGGATGCAGGAACTCACTGATCGCGAATGCTGGAACTCATTGATCGTCACGGATGACGGAAGTCACTGAACATCATGGATGCTGGAAGTCACAAATCGTCCTAAATGCTGGAAGTCACAGATCATCATGGATGCTGGAAGTGACAGATCATCATGGATGTTGGAAGTCACTGATCATCAATGATGCTGGAAGTCACTGATCATGGATGCTGGAAGTCACTGATCACGGATGGCGGATGTCACTGATCATCATGGATGCTGGAAGTCACTGATCACGGATGTTGGAAGACACTGATCATGATGCTGGAAGTCACTGATCATCATGGATGCTGGAAGTCACTGATCACAGATGCTGGAAGTCACTGTTCATCACGGATGCTGGAAGTCACTAATCACGGATGCTGAAATACACTGATCTTCACGGATTCTGGAAGTAACTGATCATCACGGAGGCTGGAAGTCACTGATAATCATGGATTTTGTAAGTCACTGACCATCATGGATGCTCGAAGTCACTGACCATCACGGATGCTGGAAGACACTGATCATGATGCTGGAAGTCACGGACCATCACGGATGCTGGAAGACACTGATCATGATGCTGGAAGTCACTGATCTTCATGGATGCTGTAAGTCACTGATCACAGATGCTGGAAGACACTGATCTTCACGGATTCTGGAAGTCACTGATCATCACCGATGCTGGAAGACACTGATCATGATGCTGGAAGTCACTGACCATCATGGATGCTCGAAGTCACTGATCATCACGGACGCTGGAAGACACTGATCATGATGCTGGAAGACACTGCTCATCACGGATACAGGAAGTCACTGATCACGGATGCTGGAAGTCACTGATCTTCACGGATTCTGGAAGTCACTGATCATCACGGATGCTGGAAGTCACTGATCACGGATGCTGGACGTCACAGACAATCACGGATGCTGGAAGTCACTGATCATGATGCTGGAAGACACTGCTCAGCACGGATGCTGGAAGTCACTGATCATCACGGATACAGGAAGTCACTGATCACGGATGCTGGAAGTCACTGATCTTCATGGATTCTGGAAGTCACTGATCATCACAGATGCTGGAAGTCTCTGATCGTCACAGATGCTGGAAGTCACAGATCATCATGGATGCTGGAAGTCACTGATCACGGATTCTGGAAGTCATTGATCACGGATGCCGGAAGTCAGAGAGCATCATGGATGCAGGAAGTCACTGATCGCGGTTGCTGGAAGTCACTGATCGTCAAGGATGCTGGAAGTCACTGATCACGGATGCTGGAAGTCACTGATCACGAATGCGGGATGTCACTGATCACGGATTCTGGAAGTCACTGATCACGAATGCGGGATGTCACTGATCATCATGGATGCAGGAACTCACTGATGGCGAATGCTGGAACTCATTGATCGTCACAGATAACGGAAGTCACTGAACATCATGGATGCTGGAAGTCACAGATCGTCCCAAATGCTGGAAGTCACAGATCATCATGGATGCTGGAAGTGACAGATCATCATGGATGTTGGAAGTCACTGATCATCAATGATGCTGGAAGTCACTGATCATCACGGACGCAGGAAGTCACTGATAATCATGGATTTTGGAAGTCACTGATCACGGATGCTGGAAGTCACTGATCATCACGGATGCTGGAAGACACTGCTCATGGATGCCGGAAGTCACTGATCATCACGGATGCTGGAAGTCACTGCTCATCATGGATACAGGAAGTCACTGAACATGGATGCTGGAAGTCACCGATCATCATTGATGCTGGAAGTCACCGATCATCACGGATGCTGGAAGTCACTGATCACTGATGCTGGAAGTCACTGATCATCACGGATGCTGGAAGTCACTGATCATCACGGATGCTGGAAGTCACTGCTCATCATGGATACAGGAAGTCACTGATCACGGATGCTGGAAGTCACCGATCATCATGGATGCTGGAAGTCACTAATCACGGATGATTGAAGTCACTGATCATCACGGATGCTGGAAGTCACTGATCATCACGGATGCTGGAAGTCACTGATCACGGATGCTGGAAGTCACTGATCATCACGGTTGCTGGACGTCACTGATCATCACGGATGCTGGAAGTCACCGGTCATCACTGATGCTGGAAGTCACTGATCACGGATGCTGGAAGTCACTGATCATCACGGTTGCTGGAAGTCACTGATCATCACGGATACTGGAAGTCACCGATCATCACGGATGCTGGAAGTCACTTATCATCACGGATGCTGGAAGTCACTGATCACGGATGCTGGAAGTCACTGAACATCACGGTTGCTGGAAGTCACTGATCATCACGGATGCTGGAAGGCACTGATCATCACGGTTGCTGGAAGTCACTGATCATCACGGATGCTGGAAGGCACTGATCATCACGGTTGCTGGAAGTCACTGATCACGGATGCTGAAAGTCACTGATCATGATGCTGGAAGTCACTGATCATCATGGATGCTGGAAGTCACTGATCACAGATGCTGGAAGTCACTGATCATCACGGATGCTGGAAGTCACTAATCACGGATGCTGGGAGTCACTGATCATCACGGATGCTAAAGTCACTGACCATCATGGATGCTGGAAGTCACTGATCATTACGGATGCTGGAAGTCACTGATAATCATGGATTATGGAAGTCACTGACCATCATGGATGCTCGAAGTCACTGACCATCACGGATGCTGGAAGACACTGATCATGATGCTGGAAGTCACTGATCATCACGGATGCTGGAAGTCGCTGATCACTGATGCTGGAAGTCACTGATCATCACGGATGCTGGAAGTCTCTGATCATCACGGATGCTGGAAGTCACTGATCACGGATGCTGGATGTCACTGATCTCACGGATGCTGGAGGTCACTGATCATCACGGATGCTGAAGTCACTGATCATGGATGCTGGTAGTCACTGATCATCAAGGATGCTGCAAGTCACTGATAATCACGGATGCTGGTAGTCACTGATCATCATGGATGCTGGAAGTCACAGATCATCACGGATGCTGGAAGTCACTGATCACGGATGCTGGATGTCACTGATCTCACGGATGCTGGATGTCACTGATCGTCACAGCTGCCGGAAGGAACTGATCATCATAGATGCTGGAAGTCACTGCTCCTCAAGGATGTTCGAATTCACTGACCATCACGGCTGCTGGAAGTCACTGATCACGGATGCTGGAAGTCACTGATCATCACGGATGCCGGAAGTCACTGATCATCATGGATGCTGGAAGTCACTGATGATCACTGATGCTGGAAGTCACTGATCATCACGGATGCTGGAAGTCACTGATCATGGATGCTGGAAGTCACTGATCACGGATGGCGGAAGTCACTGATCATCACGGATGCTGGAAGTCACTGATCACAGATGCTGGAAGTCACTGTTCATCACGGATGCTGGAAGTCACTAATCACGGATGCTGGAAGACACTGATCTTCACGGATTCTGGAAGTAACTGATCATCACGGAGGCTGGAAGTCACTGATAATCATGGATTTTGTAAGTCACTGACCATCATGGATGCTCGAAGTCACTGACCATCACGGATGCTGGAAGACACTGATCATGATGCTGGAAGTCACTGATCTTCATGGATGCTGGAAGTCACTGATCACAGATGCTGGAAGACACTGATCTTCACGGATTCTGGAAGTCACTGATCATCACCGATGCTGGAAGACACTGATCATGATGCTGGAAGTCACTGACCATCATGGATGCTCGAAGTCACTGATCATCACGGAGGCTGGAAGACTCTGTTCATGATGCTGGAAGTTACTGATAACGGATGCTGGACGTCACAGACCATCATGGATGCTGAAAGACACTGATCATGATGCTGGAAGACACTGAACATCACGGATACAGGAAGTCACTGATCACGGATGCTGGAAGTCACTGATCTTCACGGATTCTGGAAGTCACTGATCATCACGGATGCTGGAAGTCACTGATCACGGATGCTGGACGTCACAGACAATCACGGATGCTGGAAGACACTGATCATGATGCTGGAAGACACTGCTCATCACGGATGCTGGAAGTCACTGATCATCACGGATACAGGAAGTCACTGATCACGGATGCTGGAAGTCACTGATCTTCATGGATTCTGGAAGTCACTGATCATCACAGATGCTGGAAGTCTCTGATCGTCACAGATGCTGCAAGTCACAGATCATCATGGATGCTGGACGTCACTGATCACGGATGCTGGAAGTCACTGATCACGGATGCTGGAACTCACTGATCATCACGGTTGCTGGAAGTCACTGATCATCACGGATGCTGGAAGTCACTGATCATCACGGATGCTGGAAGTCACTGATCATCACGGATGCTGGAAGTCACTGTTCATCACGGATGCTGGAAGTCACTGATCACGGATGCTGGAACTCACTGATCATCACGGTTGCTGGAAGTCACTGATCATCACGGATGCTGGAAGTCACTGATCATCACGGATGCTGGAAGTCACTGATCGTCACGGATGCTGGAAGTCACTGATCAACACGGATGCTGGAAGTCACTGATCATCACGGATGCTGGAAGTCACTGATCATCACGGATGCTGGAAGTCACTGATCAACACGGATGCTGGAAGTCACTGATCATCACGGATGCTGGAAGTCACTGTTCATCACGGATGCTGGAAGTCACTGATCACGGATGCTAGAAGTCACTGATCACGGATGCTGGAAGTCACTGATCATCACGGTTGCTGGAAGTCACTGATCACGTATGCTGGAAGTCACTGATCACGGATGCTGTAAGTCACTGATCATCACGGATGCTGGAAGTCACTGATCATCACGGATGCTGGAAGTCACTGATCATCACGGATGCTGGAAGTCACAGATCAACACGGAAGCTGGAAGTCACTGATCATCACGGATGCTGGAAATCACTGATCATCACGGATGCTGGAAGTCACTGATCACGGATGCTGGACGTCACAGACAATCACGGATGCTGGAAGACACTGATCATGATGCTGGAAGACACTGCTCATCACGGATGCTGGAAGTCACTGATCATCACGGATACAGGAAGTCACTGATCACGGATGCTGGAAGTCACTGATCTTCATGGATTCTGGAAGTCACTGATCATCACAGATGCTGGAAGTCTCTGATCGTCACAGATGCTGGAAGTCACAGATCATCATGGATGCTGGACGTCACTGATCACGGATGCTGGAAGTCACTGATCACGGATGCTGGAACTCTCTGATCATCACGGTTGCTGGAAGTCACTGATCATCACGGATGCTGGAAGTCACTGATCATCACGGATGCTGGAAGTCACTGATCATCACGGATGCTGGAAGTCACTGTTCATCACGGGTGCTGGAAGTCACTGATCACGGATGCTGGAACTCACTGATCATCACGGTTGCTGGAAGTCACTGATCATCACGGATGCTGGAAGTCACTGATCATCACGGATGCTGGAAGTCACTGATCGTCACGGATGCTGGAAGTCACTGATCAACACGGATGCTGGAAGTCACTGATCATCACGGATGCTGGAAGTCACTGATCATCACGGATGCTGGAAGTCACTGATCATCACGGATGCTGGAAGTCACTGATCAACACGGATGCTGGAAGTCACTGATCATCACGGATGCTGGAAGTCACTGTTCATCACGGATGCTGGAAGTCACTGATCACGGATGCTAGAAGTCACTGATCACGGATGCTGGAAGTCACTGATCATCACGGTTGCTGGAAGTCACTGATCACGGATGCTGGAAGTCACTGATCACGGATGCTGGAAGTCACTGATCACGGATGCTGGAAGTCACTGATCATCACGGTTGCTGGAAGTCACTGATCATCACGGATGCTGGAAGTCACTGATCATCACGGATGCTGGAAGTCACTGATCATCACGGATGCTGGAAGTCACAGATCAACACGGAAGCTGGAAGTCACTGATCATCACGGATGCTGGAAGTCACTGATCATCACGGATGCTGGAAGTCACTGATCACGGATGCTGGAAGTCACTGATCATGATGCTGGAAGTCACTGATCATCATGGATGCTGGAAGTCACTGATCACAGATGCTGGAAGTCACTGATCATCACGGATGCTGGAAGTCACCAATCACGGATGCTGGGAGTCACTGATCATCACGGATGCTAAAGTCACTGACCATCATGGATGCTGGAAGTCACTGATCATCACGGATGCTGGAAGTCACTGATCACGGATGCTGGAAGTCACTGATCATCACGGATGCTGGAAGTCACTGATCACGGATGCTGGAAGTCACTGATCATCACGGATGCTGGAAGTCACTGATCACGGATGCTGGAAGTCACTGATCATCACGGATGCTGGAAGTCACTGATCACGGATGCTGGAAGTCACTGATCGTGGATGCTGGAAGTCACTGATCATCACGGTTGCTGGAAGTCACTGATCATCACGGATGCTGGAAGTCACTGTTCATCACGGATGCTGGAAGTCACTGATCACGGATGCTGGAAGTCACTGATCATGATGCTGGAAGTCACTGATCATCATGGATGCTGGAAGTCACTGATCACAGATGCTGGAAGTCACTGATCATCACGGATGCTGGAAGTCACCAATCACGGATGCTGGGAGTCACTGATCATCACGGATGCTAAAGTCACTGACCATCATGGATGCTGGAAGTCACTGATCATCTCGGATGCTGGAAGTCACTGTTCATCACGAATGCGGGATGTCACTGATCATCATGGATGCAGGAACTCACTGATCGCGAATGCTGGAACTCATTGATCGTCACAGATGACGGAAGTCACTGAACATCATGGATGCTGGAAGTCACTGATCGTCCCAAATGTTGGAAGTCACAGATCATCATGGATGCTGGAAGTCACAGATCATCATGGATGTTGGAAGTCACTAATCATCAATGATGCTGCAAGTCACTGATCATCACGGACGCTGGAAGTCACTGATAATCATGGATTTTGGAAGTCACTGATCACGGATGCTGGAAGTCACTGATCATCACGGATGCTGGAAGTCACTGATCACGGATGCCGGAAGTCACTGATCATCACGGATGCTGGAAGTCACTGCTCATCATGGATACAGGAAGTCACTGGTCATGGATGCTTGAAGTCACCGATCATCATTGATGCTGGAAGTCACCGATCATCACGGATGCTGGAAGTCACTGATCACTGATGCTGGAAGTCACTGATCATCACGGATGCTGGAAGTCACTGCTCAACATGGATACAGGAAGTCACTGATCACAGATGCTGGAAGTCACCGATCATCATGGATGCTGGAAGGCACTGATCACGGATGATTGAAGACACTGATCATCACGGATGCTGGAAGTCACTGATCATCACGGATGCTGGAAGTCACTGATCACGGATGCTGGAAGTCACTGATGATCACGGATGCTGGAAGTCACTGATCATCACGGATGCTGGAAGTCACTGATCACGGATGCTGGAAGTCACTGATCATCACTGTTGCTGGAAGTCACTGATCATCACGGATGCTGGAAGTCACCGATCATCACGGATGCTGGAAGTCACTGATCACGGATGCTGGATGTCACTGATCTCACGGATGCTGGAGGTCACTGATCATCACGGATGCTGAAGTCACTGATCATGGATGCTGGTAGTCACTGATCATCAAGGATGCTGCAAGTCACTGATAATCACGGATGCTGGTAGTCACTGATCATCATGGATGCTGGAAGTCACAGATCATCACGGATGCTGGAAGTCACTGATCACGGATGCTGGATGTCACTGATCTCACGGATGCTGGATGTCACTGATCGTCACAGCTGCCGGAAGGAACTGATCATCATAGATGCTGGAAGTCACTGCTCCTCAAGGATGTTCGAATTCACTGACCATCACGGCTGCTGGAAGTCACTGATCACGGATGCTGGAAGTCACTGATCATCACGGATGCCGGAAGTCACTGATCATCATGGATGCTGGAAGTCACTGATGATCACTGATGCTGGAAGTCACTGATCATCACGGATGCTGGAAGTCACTGATCATGGATGCTGGAAGTCACTGATCACGGATGGCGGAAGTCACTGATCATCACGGATGCTGGAAGTCACTGATCACAGATGCTGGAAGTCACTGTTCATCACGGATGCTGGAAGTCACTAATCACGGATGCTGGAAGACACTGATCTTCACGGATTCTGGAAGTAACTGATCATCACGGAGGCTGGAAGTCACTGATAATCATGGATTTTGTAAGTCACTGACCATCATGGATGCTCGAAGTCACTGACCATCACGGATGCTGGAAGACACTGATCATGATGCTGGAAGTCACTGATCTTCATGGATGCTGGAAGTCACTGATCACAGATGCTGGAAGACACTGATCTTCACGGATTCTGGAAGTCACTGATCATCACCGATGCTGGAAGACACTGATCATGATGCTGGAAGTCACTGACCATCATGGATGCTCGAAGTCACTGATCATCACGGAGGCTGGAAGACTCTGTTCATGATGCTGGAAGTTACTGATAACGGATGCTGGACGTCACAGACCATCATGGATGCTGAAAGACACTGATCATGATGCTGGAAGACACTGAACATCACGGATACAGGAAGTCACTGATCACGGATGCTGGAAGTCACTGATCTTCACGGATTCTGGAAGTCACTGATCATCACGGATGCTGGAAGTCACTGATCACGGATGCTGGACGTCACAGACAATCACGGATGCTGGAAGACACTGATCATGATGCTGGAAGACACTGCTCATCACGGATGCTGGAAGTCACTGATCATCACGGATACAGGAAGTCACTGATCACGGATGCTGGAAGTCACTGATCTTCATGGATTCTGGAAGTCACTGATCATCACAGATGCTGGAAGTCTCTGATCGTCACAGATGCTGCAAGTCACAGATCATCATGGATGCTGGACGTCACTGATCACGGATGCTGGAAGTCACTGATCACGGATGCTGGAACTCACTGATCATCACGGTTGCTGGAAGTCACTGATCATCACGGATGCTGGAAGTCACTGATCATCACGGATGCTGGAAGTCACTGATCATCACGGATGCTGGAAGTCACTGTTCATCACGGATGCTGGAAGTCACTGATCACGGATGCTGGAACTCACTGATCATCACGGTTGCTGGAAGTCACTGATCATCACGGATGCTGGAAGTCACTGATCATCACGGATGCTGGAAGTCACTGATCGTCACGGATGCTGGAAGTCACTGATCAACACGGATGCTGGAAGTCACTGATCATCACGGATGCTGGAAGTCACTGATCATCACGGATGCTGGAAGTCACTGATCAACACGGATGCTGGAAGTCACTGATCATCACGGATGCTGGAAGTCACTGTTCATCACGGATGCTGGAAGTCACTGATCACGGATGCTAGAAGTCACTGATCACGGATGCTGGAAGTCACTGATCATCACGGTTGCTGGAAGTCACTGATCACGTATGCTGGAAGTCACTGATCACGGATGCTGGAAGTCACTGATCATCACGGATGCTGGAAGTCACTGATCATCACGGATGCTGGAAGTCACTGATCATCACGGATGCTGGAAGTCACAGATCAACACGGAAGCTGGAAGTCACTGATCATCACGGATGCTGGAAATCACTGATCATCACGGATGCTGGAAGTCACTGATCACGGATGCTGGACGTCACAGACAATCACGGATGCTGGAAGACACTGATCATGATGCTGGAAGACACTGCTCATCACGGATGCTGGAAGTCACTGATCATCACGGATACAGGAAGTCACTGATCACGGATGCTGGAAGTCACTGATCTTCATGGATTCTGGAAGTCACTGATCATCACAGATGCTGGAAGTCTCTGATCGTCACAGATGCTGGAAGTCACAGATCATCATGGATGCTGGACGTCACTGATCACGGATGCTGGAAGTCACTGATCACGGATGCTGGAACTCTCTGATCATCACGGTTGCTGGAAGTCACTGATCATCACGGATGCTGGAAGTCACTGATCATCACGGATGCTGGAAGTCACTGATCATCACGGATGCTGGAAGTCACTGTTCATCACGGATGCTGGAAGTCACTGATCACGGATGCTGGAACTCACTGATCATCACGGTTGCTGGAAGTCACTGATCATCACGGATGCTGGAAGTCACTGATCGTCACGGATGCTGGAAGTCACTGATCGTCACGGATGCTGGAAGTCACTGATCAACACGGATGCTGGAAGTCACTGATCATCACGGATGCTGGAAGTCACTGATCATCACGGATGCTGGAAGTCACTGATCATCACGGATGCTGGAAGTCACTGATCAACACGGATGCTGGAAGTCACTGATCATCACGGATGCTGGAAGTCACTGTTCATCACGGATGCTGGAAGTCACTGATCACGGATGCTAGAAGTCACTGATCACGGATGCTGGAAGTCACTGATCATCACGGTTGCTGGAAGTCACTGATCACGGATGCTGGAAGTCACTGATCACGGATGCTGGAAGTCACTGATCACGGATGCTGGAAGTCACTGATCATCACGGTTGCTGGAAGTCACTGATCATCACGGATGCTGGAAGTCACTGATCATCACGGATGCTGGAAGTCACTGATCATCACGGATGCTGGAAGTCACAGATCAACACGGAAGCTGGAAGTCACTGATCATCACGGATGCTGGAAGTCACTGATCATCACGGATGCTGGAAGTCACTGATCACGGATGCTGGAAGTCACTGATCATGATGCTGGAAGTCACTGATCATCATGGATGCTGGAAGTCACTGATCACAGATGCTGGAAGTCACTGATCATCACGGATGCTGGAAGTCACCAATCACGGATGCTGGGAGTCACTGATCATCACGGATGCTAAAGTCACTGACCATCATGGATGCTGGAAGTCACTGATCATCACGGATGCTGGAAGTCACTGATCACGGATGCTGGAAGTCACTGATCATCACGGATGCTGGAAGTCACTGATCACGGATGCTGGAAGTCACTGATCATCACGGATGCTGGAAGTCACTGATCACGGATGCTGGAAGTCACTGATCATCACGGATGCTGGAAGTCACTGATCACGGATGCTGGAAGTCACTGATAGTGGATGCTGGAAGTCACTGATCATCACGGTTGCTGGAAGTCACTGATCATCACGGATGCTGGAAGTCACTGTTCATCACGGATGCTGGAAGTCACTGATCACGGATGCTGGAAGTCACTGATCATGATGCTGGAAGTCACTGATCATCATGGATGCTGGAAGTCACTGATCACAGATGCTGGAAGTCACTGATCATCACGGATGCTGGAAGTCACCAATCACGGATGCTGGGAGTCACTGATCATCACGGATGCTAAAGTCACTGACCATCATGGATGCTGGAAGTCACTGATCATCTCGGATGCTGGAAGTCACTGTTCATCACGAATGCTGGAAGTCACTGATCACGAATGCGGGATGTCACTGATCATCATGGATGCAGGAACTCACTGATCGCGAATGCTGGAACTCATTGATCGTCACAGATGACGGAAGTCACTGAACATCATGGATGCTGGAAGTCACTGATCGTCCCAAATGTTGGAAGTCACAGATCATCATGGATGCTGGAAGTCACAGATCATCATGGATGTTGGAAGTCACTAATCATCAATGATGCTGCAAGTCACTGATCATCACGGACGCTGGAAGTCACTGATAATCATGGATTTTGGAAGTCACTGATCACGGATGCTGGAAGTCACTGATCATCACGGATGCTGGAAGTCACTGATCACGGATGCCGGAAGTCACTGATCATCACGGATGCTGGAAGTCACTGCTCATCATGGATACAGGAAGTCACTGGTCATGGATGCTTGAAGTCACCGATCATCATTGATGCTGGAAGTCACCGATCATCACGGATGCTGGAAGTCACTGATCACTGATGCTGGAAGTCACTGATCATCACGGATGCTGGAAGTCACTGCTCAACATGGATACAGGAAGTCACTGATCACAGATGCTGGAAGTCACCGATCATCATGGATGCTGGAAGGCACTGATCACGGATGATTGAAGACACTGATCATCACGGATGCTGGAAGTCACTGATCATCACGGATGCTGGAAGTCACTGATCACGGATGCCGGAAGTCACTGATGATCACGGATGCTGGAAGTCACTGATCATCACGGATGCTGGAAGTCACTGATCACGGATGCTGGAAGTCACTGATCATCACTGTTGCTGGAAGTCACTGATCATCACGGATGCTGGAAGTCACCGATCATCACGGATGCTGGAAGTCACTGATCATCACGGATGCTGGAAGTCACTGATCATCACGGATGCTGGAAGTCACGGATCATCACGGATGCTGGAAGTCACTGATCACGGATGCTGGAAGTCACTGATCACGGATGCTGGAAGTCACTGATCATCACGGTTGCTGGAAGTCACTGATCATCACGGATGCTGGAAGTCACTGATCATCACGGATGCTGGAAGTCACTGATCGTCCCAAATGCTGAAAGTCACAGATCATCATGGATGCTGGAAGTCACTGATCATCACGGATTCTGGAAGTCACTGATCATCACAGATGCTGGAAGTCACTGATCACCGATGCTGGTAGTCACTGATCATCACTGATGCTGGCAGTCACTGATCACGGATGCTGGAAGTCACTGATCATCACGGTTGCTGGAAGTCACTGATGATCACGGATGCTGGAAGTCACTGATCATCACGGATGCTGGAAGTCACTGATCATCACGGATGCTGGAAGTCACTGATCATCACGGATGCTGGAAGTCACTGATCACAGATGCTGGAAGTCACTGATCATCACGGATGCTGGAAGTCACCAATCACGGATGCTGGGAGTCACTGATCATCACGGATGCTAAAGTCACTGACCATCATGGATGCTGGAAGTCACTGATCATCACGGTTGCTGGAAGTCACTGATCACGGATGCTGGAAGTCACTGATCATCACGGATGCTGGAAGTCACGGATCACGTATGCTGGAAGTCACTGATCATCACGGATGCTGGAAGTCACTGATCACGGATACTGGAAGTCACTGATCATCAGGGATGCTGGAAGTCACTGATCACGGATGCTGGAAGTCACTGATCGTGGATGCTGGAAGTCACTGATCATCACGGTTGCTGGAAGTCACTGATCATCACGGATGCTGGAAGTCACTGTTCATCACGGATGCTGGAAGTCACTGATCACGGATGCTGGAACTCACTGATCATGATGCTGGAAATCACTGATCATCATGGATGCTGGAAGTCACTGATCACAGATGCTGGAAGTCACTGATCATCACGGATGCTGGAAGTCACCAATCACGGATGCTGGGAGTCACTGATCATCACGGATGCTAAAGTCACTGACCATCATGGATGCTGGAAGTCACTGATGATCTCGGATGCTGGAAGTCACTGTTCATCACGGATGCTGGAAGTCACTGATCACGAATGCGGGATGTCACTGATCATCATGGATGCAGGAACTCACTGACCGCGAATGCTGGAACTCATTGATCGTCACAGATGACGGAAGTCACTGAACATCATGGATGCTGGAAGTCACTGATCGTCCCAAATGCTGGAAGTCACAGATCATCATGGATGCTGGAAGTCACAGATCATCATGGATGTTGGAAGTCACTAATCATCAATGATGCTGGAAGTCACTGATCATCACGGACGCTGGAAGTCACTGATAATCATGGATTTTGGAAGTCACTGATCACGGATGCTGGAAGTCACTGATCATCACGGATGCTGGAAGTCACTGATCACGGATGCCGGAAGTCACTGATCATCACGGATGCTGGAAGTCACTGCTCATCATGGATACAGGAAGTCACTGGTCATGGATGCTTGAAGTCACCGATCATCATTGATGCTGGAAGTCACCGATCATCACGGAGGCTGGAAGTCACTGATCACTGATGCTGGAAGTCACTGATCATCACGGATGCTGGAAGTCACTGCTCATCATGGATACAGGAAGTCACTGATCACAGATGCTGGAAGTCACCGATCATCATGGATGCTGGAAGTCACTGATCACGGATGATTGAAGTCACTGATCATCACGGATGCTGGAAGTCACTGATCATCACGGATGCTGGAAGTCACTGATCACGGATGCTGGAAGTCACTGATCATCACGGCTGCTGGAAGTCACTGACCATCACGGGTGCTGGAAGTCACAGATCATCACGGATGCTGGAAGTCACTGATCACGGATGCTGGAAGTCACTGATCATCACTGTTGCTGGAAGTCACTGATCATCACGGATGCTGGAAGTCACCGATCATCACGGATGCTGGAAGTCACTGATCATCACGGATGCTGGAAGTCACTGATCATCACGGATGCTGGAAGTCACGGATCATCACGGATGCTGGAAGTCACTGATCACGGATGCTGGAAGTCACTGATCACGGATGCTGGAAGTCACTGATCATCACGGTTGCTGGAAGTCACTGATCATCACGGATGCTGGAAGTCACTGATCATCACGGATGCTGGAAGTCACTGATCGTCCCAAATGCTGGAAGTCACAGATCATCATGGATGCTGGAAGTCACTGATCATCACGGATTCTGGAAGACACTGATCATCACGGATGCTGGAAGTCACTGATCACCGATGCTGGTAGTCACTGATCATCACTGATGCTGGAAGTCACTGATAATCACGGATTATGGAAGTCACTGACCATCATGGATGCTCGAAGTCACTGACCGTCACGGATGCTGGAAGACACTGATCATGATGCTGGAAGTCACTGATCATCACGGATGCTGGAAGTCGCTGATCACTGATGCTGGAAGTCACTGATCATCACGGATGCTGGAAGTCTCTGATCATCACGGATGCTGGTAGTCACTGATCACGGATGCTGGAAGTCACAGATAATCATGGATTTTGAAAGTCACTGATCACGGATGCTGGAAGTCACTGATCATCATGGATGCTGGAAGTCACTGATCACGGATGCCGGAAGTCACTGATCATCACGGATGCTGGAAGTCACTTCTCATCATGGATACAGGAAGTCACTGATCATGGATGCTGGAAGTCACCGATCATCATTGATGCTGGAAGTCACCGATCATCACGGATGCTGGAAGTCACTGATCACTGATGCTGGAAGTCACTGATCATCACGGATGCTGGAAGTCACTGATCATCACGGATGCTGGAAGTCACTGCTCATCATGGATACAGGAAGTCACTGATCACGGATGCTGGATGTCACTGATCGTCACAGCTGCCGGAAGTAACTGATCATCATGGATGCAGGAAGTCACTGCTCCTCATGTATGTTCGAATTCACTGACCATCACGGCTGCAGGAAGTCACTGATCACGGATGCTGGAAGTCATTGATCATGGATGCCGGAAGTCACTGATCATCATGGATGCTGGAAGTCACTGATCATCACTGATGCTGGAAGTCACTGATCATCACGGATGCTGGAAGTCACTGATCATGGATGCTGGAAGTCACTGATCACGGATGGCGGAAGTCACTGATCATCACGGATGCTGGAAGTCACTGATCACGGATGTTGGAAGACACTGATCATGATGCTGGAAGTCACTGATCATCATGGATGCTGGAAGTCACAGATCAGAGATGCTGGAAGTCACTGTTCATCACGGATGCTGGAAGTCACGAATCACGGATGCTGGAAGACACTGATCTTCAAGGATTCTGGAAGAAACTGATCATCACGGAGGCTGGAAGTCACTGATCACGGATGCTGGAAGTCATTGATCTTCATGGATTCTGGAAGTCACTGATCATCACGGATGCTGGAAGTCACTGATCACGGATGCTGGACGTCACAGACAATCACGGATGCTGGAAGACACTGATCATGATGCTGGAAGACACTGCTCATCACGGATGCTGGAAGTCACTGATCATCACGGATACAGGAAGTCACTGATCACGGATGCTGGAAGTCACTGATCACGGATGCTGGAAGTCACTGAACATCACGGTTGCTGGAAGTCACTGATCATCACGGATGCTGGAAGGCACTGATCATCACGGATGCTGGAAGTCACTGATCACGGATGTTGGAAGACACTGATCATGATTCTGGAAGTCACTGATCATCATGGATGCCGGAAGTCACAGATCACAGATGCTGGAAGTCACTGTTCATCACGGAGGCTGGAAGTCACTGATAATCATGGATTTTGTAAGTCACTGACCATCATGGATGCTCGAAGTCACTGACCATCACGGATGCTGGAAGACACTGATCTTCAAGGATTCTGGAAGTAACTGATCATCACGGAGGCTGGAAGTCACTGATAATCATGGATTTTGTAAGTCACTGACCATCATGGATGCTCGAAGTCACTGACCATCACGGATGCTGTAAGACACTGATCATGATGCTGGAAGTCACTGACCATCACGGATGCTGGAAGACACTGATCATGATGCTGGAAGTCACTGATCTTCATGGATGCTGGAAGTCACTGATCACAGATGCTGGAAGACACTGATCTTCACGGATGCTGGAAGTCACTGATCATCACCGATGCTGGAAGACACTGATCATGATGCTGGAAGTCACTGACCATCATGGATGCTCGAAGTCACTGATCATCACGGAGGCGGGAAGACTCTGTTCATGATGCTGGAAGTCACTGATAACGGATGCTGGACATCACAGACCATCATGGATGCTGGAAGACACTGATCATGATGCTGGAAGACACTGCTCATCACGGATGCTGGAAGTCACTGATCATCACGGATACAGGAAGTCACTGATCACGGATGCTGGAAGTCACTGATCACGGATGCTGGAAGTCACTGAACATCACGGTTGCTGGAAGTCACTGATCATCACGGATGCTGGAAGGCACTGATCATCACGGTTGCTGGAAGTCACTGATCATCACGGATGCTGGAAGGCACTGATCATCACGGATGCTGGAAGGCACTGATCATCACGGTTGCTGGAAGTCACTGATCATCACGGATGCTGGAAGGCACTGATCATCACGGTTGCTGGAAGACACTGATCATCACGGATGCTGGAAGTCACTGATCACGGATGCTGAAAGTCACTGATCATGATGCTGGAAGTCACTGATCATCATGGATGCTGGAATTCACTGATCACAGATGCTGGAAGTCACTGATCATCACGGATGCTAAAGTCACTGACCATCATGGATGCTGGAAGTCACTGCTCATCACGGATGCTGGAAGTCACTGCTCATCACGGATGCTGGAAGTCACTGATAATCACGGATTATGGAAGTCACTGACCATCATGGATGCTCGAAGTCACTGACCATCACGGATGCTGGAAGACACTGATCATGATGCTGGAAGTAACTGATCATCACGGATGCTGGAAGTCTCTGATCATCACGGATGCTGGTAGTCACTGATCACGGATGCTGGAAGTCACAGATCATCACGGATGCTGGTAGTCACTGATCACGGATGCTGGAAGTCACAGATCATCACGGATGCTGGAAGTCACTGATCATGGATGCTGGTAGTCACTGATAATCAAGGATGCTGGAAGTCACAGATCATCACGGATGCTGGAAGTCACTGATCACGGATGCTGGATGTCACTGATCTCACGGATGCTGGAGGTCACTGATCATCACGGATGCTGGAAGTCACTGATCATGGATGCTGGTAGTCACTGATCATCAAGGATGCTGGAAGTCACTGATCATCACGGATGCTGGAAGTCACTGATCATCATGGATGCTGGAAGTCTCAGATCATCACGGATGCTGGAAGTCACTGATCACGGATGCTGGATGTCACTGATCTCACGGATGCTGGGAGTCACTGATCATCACGGATGCTGGAAGTCACTGATCACGGATGTTGGAACACACTGATCATGATGCTGGAAGTCACTGATAATCATGGATGCAGGAAGTCACTGATCACAGATGCTGGAAGTCACTGTTCATCACGGATGCTGGAAGTCACTGATCACGGATGCTGGAAGACACTGATCTTCACGGATTCTGGAAGTAACTGATCATCACGGAGGCTGGAAGTCACTGATAATCATGGATTTTGTAAGTCACTGACCATCATGGATGCTCGAAGTCACTGACCATCACGGATGCTAGAAGACACTGATCATGATGCTGGAAGTCACTGACCATCACGGATGCTGGAAGACACTGATCATGATGCTGGAAGTCACTGATCTTCATGGATGCTGGAAGTCACAGATCACAGATGCTGGAAGACACTGCTCATGACGGATGCTGGAAGTCACTGATCATCACGGATACAGGAAGTCACTGATCACGGATGCTAGAAGTCACTGATCACGGATGCTGGAAGTCACTGAACATCACGGTTGCTGGAAGTCACTGATCATCACGGATACAGGAAGTCACTGATCACGGATGCTAGAAGTCACTGATCACGGATGCTGGAAGTCACTGAACATCACGGTTGCTGGAAGTCACTGATCATCACGGATGCTGGAAGTCACTGATCATCACGGATGCTAAAGTCACTGACCATCATGGATGCTGGAAGTCACTGCTCATCACGGATGCTGGAAGTCACTGATCACGGATGCTGGAAGTCACTGATAATCACGGATTATGGAAGTCACTGACCATCATGGATGCTCGAAGTCACTGACCATCACGGATGCTGGAAGACACTGATCATGATGCTGGAAGTAACTGATCATCACGGATGCTGGAAGTCTCTGATCATCACGGATGCTGGTAGTCACTGATCACGGATGCTGGAAGTCACAGATCATCACGGATGCTGGTAGTCACTGATCACGGATGCTGGAAGTCACAGATCATCACGGATGCTGGAAGTCACTGATCATGGATGCTGGTAGTCACTGATAATCAAGGATGCTGGAAGTCACAGATCATCACGGATGCTGGAAGTCACTGATCACGGATGCTGGATGTCACTGATCTCACGGATGCTGGAGGTCACTGATCATCACGGATGCTGGAAGTCACTGATCATGGATGCTGGTAGTCACTGATCATCAAGGATGCTGGAAGTCACTGATCATCACGGATGCTGGAAGTCACTGATCATCATGGATGCTGGAAGTCTCAGATCATCACGGATGCTGGAAGTCACTGATCACGGATGCTGGATGTCACTGATCTCACGGATGCTGGATGTCACTGATCGTCACAGCTGCCGGAAGTAACTGATCATCATGGATGCTGGAACTCACTGCTCCTCATGGATGTTCGAATTCACTGACCATCACGGCTGCTGGAAGTCACTGATCACGGATGCTGGAAGTCATTGATCACGGATGCTGGAAGTCACTGATCATCATGGATGCTGGAAGTCACTGATCATCACTGATGCTGGGAGTCACTGATCATCACGGATGCTGGAAGTCACTGATCACGGATGTTGGAACACACTGATCATGATGCTGGAAGTCACTGATAATCATGGATGCAGGAAGTCACTGATCACAGATGCTGGAAGTCACTGTTCATCACGGATGCTGGAAGTCACTAATCACGGATGCTGGAAGACACTGATCTTCACGGATTCTGGAAGTAACTGATCATCACGGAGGCTGGAAGTCACTGATAATCATGGATTTTGTAAGTCACTGACCATCATGGATGCTCGAAGTCACTGACCATCACGGATGCTGGAAGACACTGATCATGATGCTGGAAGTCACTGACCATCACGGATGCTGGAAGACACTGATCATGATGCTGGAAGTCACTGATCTTCATGGATGCTGGAAGTCACAGATCACAGATGCTGGAAGACACTGCTCATGACGGATGCTGGAAGTCACTGATCATCACGGATACAGGAAGTCACTGATCACAGATGCTGGAAGTCACTGATCTTCATGGATTCTGGAAGTCACTGATCATCACGGATGGTGGAAGTCACTGATCACGGATGCTGGACGTCACAGACAATCACGCATGCTGGAAGACACTGATCATAATACTGGAAGACACTGCTCACCACGGATGCTGGAAGTCACTGATCATCACGGATACAGGAAGTCACTGATCACGGATGCTAGAAGTCACTGATCACGGATGCTGGAAGTCACTGAACATCACGGTTGCTGGAAGTCACTGATCATCACGGATGCTGGAAGGCACTGATCATCACGGTTGCTGGAAGTCACTGATCATCACGGATGCTGGAAGGCACTGATCATCATGGTTGCTGGAAGTCACTGATCATCACGGAGGCTGGAAGTCACTGATAATCATGGATTTTGTAAGTCACTGACCATCATGGATGCTCGAAGTCACTGACCATCACGGATGCTGGAAGACACTGATCATGATGCTGGAAGTCACTGACCATCACGGATGCTGGAAGACACTGATCATGATGCTGGAAGTCACTGATCTTCATGGATGCTGGAAGTCACAGATCACAGATGCTGGAAGACACTGCTCATGACGGATGCTGGAAGTCACTGATCATCACGGATACAGGAAGTCACTGATCACGGATGCTGGACGTCACAGATCATCATGGATGCTGGAAGTCACTGATCACGGATGCCGGAAGTCACTGATCATCACGGATGCTGGAAGTCACTTCTCATCATGGATACAGGAAGTCACTGATCATGGATGCTGGAAGTCACCGATCATCATTGATGCTGGAAGTCACCGATCATCACGGATGCTGGAAGTCACTGATCACTGATGCTGGAAGTCACTGATCATCACGGATGCTGGAAGTCACTGATCATCACGGATGCTGGAAGTCACTGCTCATCATGGATACAGGAAGTCACTGATCACGGATGCTGGATGTCACTGATCGTCACAGCTGCCGGAAGTAACTGATCATCATGGATGCAGGAAGTCACTGCTCCTCATGTATGTTCGAATTCACTGACCATCACGGCTGCAGGAAGTCACTGATCACGGATGCTGGAAGTCATTGATCATGGATGCCGGAAGTCACTGATCATCATGGATGCTGGAAGTCACTGATCATCACTGATGCTGGAAGTCACTGATCATCACGGATGCTGGAAGTCACTGATCATGGATGCTGGAAGTCACTGATCACGGATGGCGGAAGTCACTGATCATCACGGATGCTGGAAGTCACTGATCACGGATGTTGGAAGACACTGATCATGATGCTGGAAGTCACTGATCATCATGGATGCTGGAAGTCACAGATCAGAGATGCTGGAAGTCACTGTTCATCACGGATGCTGGAAGTCACGAATCACGGATGCTGGAAGACACTGATCTTCAAGGATTCTGGAAGAAACTGATCATCACGGAGGCTGGAAGTCACTGATCACGGATGCTGGAAGTCACTGATCTTCATGGATTCTGGAAGTCACTGATCATCACGGATGCTGGAAGTCACTGATCACGGATGCTGGAAGACACTGATCATGATGCTGGAAGACACTGCTCATCACGGATGCTGGAAGTCACTGATCATCACGGATACAGGAAGTCACTGATCACGGATGCTGGAAGTCACTGATCACGGATGCTGGAAGTCACTGAACATCACGGTTGCTGGAAGTCACTGATCATCACGGATGCTGGAAGGCACTGATCATCACGGATGCTGGAAGTCACTGATCACGGATGTTGGAAGACACTGATCATGATTCTGGAAGTCACTGATCATCATGGATGCCGGATGTCACAGATCACAGATGCTGGAAGTCACTGTTCATCACGGAGGCTGGAAGTCACTGATAATCATGGATTTTGTAAGTCACTGACCATCATGGATGCTCGAAGTCACTGACCATCACGGATGCTGGAAGACACTGATCTTCAAGGATTCTGGAAGTAACTGATCATCACGGAGGCTGGAAGTCACTGATAATCATGGATTTTGTAAGTCACTGACCATCATGGATGCTCGAAGTCACTGACCATCACGGATGCTGTAAGACACTGATCATGATGCTGGAAGTCACTGACCATCACGGATGCTGGAAGACACTGATCATGATGCTGGAAGTCACTGATCTTCATGGATGCTGGAAGTCACTGATCACAGATGCTGGAAGACACTGATCTTCACGGATGCTGGAAGTCACTGATCATCACCGATGCTGGAAGACACTGATCATGATGCTGGAAGTCACTGACCATCATGGATGCTCGAAGTCACTGATCATCACGGAGGCGGGAAGACTCTGTTCATGATGCTGGAAGTCACTGATAACGGATGCTGGACATCACAGACCATCATGGATGCTGGAAGACACTGATCATGATGCTGGAAGACACTGCTCATCACGGATGCTGGAAGTCACTGATCATCACGGATACAGGAAGTCACTGATCACGGATGCTGGAAGTCACTGATCACGGATGCTGGAAGTCACTGAACATCACGGTTGCTGGAAGTCACTGATCATCACGGATGCTGGAAGGCACTGATCATCACGGTTGCTGGAAGTCACTGATCATCACGGATGCTGGAAGGCACTGATCATCACGGATGCTGGAAGGCACTGATCATCACGGTTGCTGGAAGTCACTGATCATCACGGATGCTGGAAGGCACTGATCATCACGGTTGCTGGAAGTCACTGATCATCACGGATGCTGGAAGTCACTGATCACGGATGCTGAAAGTCACTGATCATGATGCTGGAAGTCACTGATCATCATGGATGCTGGAATTCACTGATCACAGATGCTGGAAGTCACTGATCATCACGGATGCTAAAGTCACTGACCATCATGGATGCTGGAAGTCACTGCTCATCACGGATGCTGGAAGTCACTGATCACGGATGCTGGAAGTCACTGATAATCACGGATTATGGAAGTCACTGACCATCATGGATGCTCGAAGTCACTGACCATCACGGATGCTGGAAGACACTGATCATGATGCTGGAAGTAACTGATCATCACGGATGCTGGAAGTCTCTGATCATCACGGATGCTGGTAGTCACTGATCACGGATGCTGGAAGTCACAGATCATCACGGATGCTGGTAGTCACTGATCACGGATGCTGGAAGTCACAGATCATCACGGATGCTGGAAGTCACTGATCATGGATGCTGGTAGTCACTGATAATCAAGGATGCTGGAAGTCACAGATCATCACGGATGCTGGAAGTCACTGATCACGGATGCTGGATGTCACTGATCTCACGGATGCTGGAGGTCACTGATCATCACGGATGCTGGAAGTCACTGATCATGGATGCTGGTAGTCACTGATCATCAAGGATGCTGGAAGTCACTGATCATCACGGATGCTGGAAGTCACTGATCATCATGGATGCTGGAAGTCTCAGATCATCACGGATGCTGGAAGTCACTGATCACGGATGCTGGATGTCACTGATCTCACGGATGCTGGGAGTCACTGATCATCACGGATGCTGGAAGTCACTGATCACGGATGTTGGAACACACTGATCATGATGCTGGAAGTCACTGATAATCATGGATGCAGGAAGTCACTGATCACAGATGCTGGAAGTCACTGTTCATCACGGATGCTGGAAGTCACTGATCACGGATGCTGGAAGACACTGATCTTCACGGATTCTGGAAGTAACTGATCATCACGGAGGCTGGAAGTCACTGATAATCATGGATTTTGTAAGTCACTGACCATCATGGATGCTCGAAGTCACTGACCATCACGGATGCTAGAAGACACTGATCATGATGCTGGAAGTCACTGACCATCACGGATGCTGGAAGACACTGATCATGATGCTGGAAGTCACTGATCTTCATGGATGCTGGAAGTCACAGATCACAGATGCTGGAAGACACTGCTCATGACGGATGCTGGAAGTCACTGATCATCACGGATACAGGAAGTCACTGATCACGGATGCTAGAAGTCACTGATCACGGATGCTGGAAGTCACTGAACATCACGGTTGCTGGAAGTCACTGATCATCACGGATACAGGAAGTCACTGATCACGGATGCTAGAAGTCACTGATCACGGATGCTGGAAGTCACTGAACATCACGGTTGCTGGAAGTCACTGATCATCACGGATGCTGGAAGTCACTGATCATCACGGATGCTAAAGTCACTGACCATCATGGATGCTGGAAGTCACTGCTCATCACGGATGCTGGAAGTCACTGATCACGGATGCTGGAAGTCACTGATAATCACGGATTATGGAAGTCACTGACCATCATGGATGCTCGAAGTCACTGATAATCAAGGATGCTGGAAGTCACAGATCATCACGGATGCTGGAAGTCACTGATCACGGATGCTGGATGTCACTGATCTCACGGATGCTGGAGGTCACTGATCATCACGGATGCTGGAAGTCACTGATCATGGATGCTGGTAGTCACTGATCATCAAGGATGCTGGAAGTCACTGATCATCACGGATGCTGGAAGTCACTGATCATCATGGATGCTGGAAGTCTCAGATCATCACGGATGCTGGAAGTCACTGATCACGGATGCTGGATGTCACTGATCTCACGGATGCTGGATGTCACTGATCGTCACAGCTGCCGGAAGTAACTGATCATCATGGATGCTGGAACTCACTGCTCCTCATGGATGTTCGAATTCACTGACCATCACGGCTGCTGGAAGTCACTGATCACGGATGCTGGAAGTCATTGATCACGGATGCTGGAAGTCACTGATCATCATGGATGCTGGAAGTCACTGATCATCACTGATGCTGGGAGTCACTGATCATCACGGATGCTGGAAGTCACTGATCACGGATGTTGGAACACACTGATCATGATGCTGGAAGTCACTGATAATCATGGATGCAGGAAGTCACTGATCACAGATGCTGGAAGTCACTGTTCATCACGGATGCTGGAAGTCACTAATCACGGATGCTGGAAGACACTGATCTTCACGGATTCTGGAAGTAACTGATCATCACGGAGGCTGGAAGTCACTGATAATCATGGATTTTGTAAGTCACTGACCATCATGGATGCTCGAAGTCACTGACCATCACGGATGCTGGAAGACACTGATCATGATGCTGGAAGTCACTGACCATCACGGATGCTGGAAGACACTGATCATGATGCTGGAAGTCACTGATCTTCATGGATGCTGGAAGTCACAGATCACAGATGCTGGAAGACACTGCTCATGACGGATGCTGGAAGTCACTGATCATCACGGATACAGGAAGTCACTGATCACAGATGCTGGAAGTCACTGATCTTCATGGATTCTGGAAGTCACTGATCATCACGGATGGTGGAAGTCACTGATCACGGATGCTGGACGTCACAGACAATCACGCATGCTGGAAGACACTGATCATAATACTGGAAGACACTGCTCACCACGGATGCTGGAAGTCACTGATCATCACGGATACAGGAAGTCACTGATCACGGATGCTAGAAGTCACTGATCACGGATGCTGGAAGTCACTGAACATCACGGTTGCTGGAAGTCACTGATCATCACGGATGCTGGAAGGCACTGATCATCACGGTTGCTGGAAGTCACTGATCATCACGGATGCTGGAAGGCACTGATCATCATGGTTGCTGGAAGTCACTGATCATCACGGAGGCTGGAAGTCACTGATAATCATGGATTTTGTAAGTCACTGACCATCATGGATGCTCGAAGTCACTGACCATCACGGATGCTGGAAGACACTGATCATGATGCTGGAAGTCACTGACCATCACGGATGCTGGAAGACACTGATCATGATGCTGGAAGTCACTGATCTTCATGGATGCTGGAAGTCACAGATCACAGATGCTGGAAGACACTGCTCATGACGGATGCTGGAAGTCACTGATCATCACGGATACAGGAAGTCACTGATCACGGATGCTAGAAGTCACTGATCACGGATGCTGGAAGTCACTGAACATCACGGTTGCTGGAAGTCACTGATCATCACGGATACAGGAAGTCACTGATCACGGATGCTAGAAGTCACTGATCATGGATGCTGGAAGTCACTGAACATCACGGTTGCTGGAAGTCACTGATCATCACGGATGCTGGAAGTCACTGATCATCACGGATGCTAAAGTCACTGACCATCATGGATGCTGGAAGTCACTGCTCATCACGGATGCTGGAAGTCACTGATCACGGATGCTGGAAGTCACTGATAATCACGGATTATGGAAGTCACTGACCATCATGGATGCTCGAAGTCACTGACCATCACGGATGCTGGAAGACACTGATCATGATGCTGGAAGTAACTGATCATCACGGATGCTGGAAGTCTCTGATCATCACGGATGCTGGTAGTCACTGATCACGGATGCTGGAAGTCACAGATCATCACGGATGCTGGTAGTCACTGATCACGGATGCTGGAAGTCACAGATCATCACGGATGCTGGAAGTCACTGATCATGGATGCTGGTAGTCACTGATAATCAAGGATGCTGGAAGTCACAGATCATCACGGATGCTGGAAGTCACTGATCACGGATGCTGGATGTCACTGATCTCACGGATGCTGGAGGTCACTGATCATCACGGATGCTGGAAGTCACTGATCATGGATGCTGGTAGTCACTGATCATCAAGGATGCTGGAAGTCACTGATCATCACGGATGCTGGAAGTCACTGATCATCATGGATGCTGGAAGTCTCAGATCATCACGGATGCTGGAAGTCACTGATCACGGATGCTGGATGTCACTGATCTCACGGATGCTGGATGTCACTGATCGTCACAGCTGCCGGAAGTAACTGATCATCATGGATGCTGGAACTCACTGCTCCTCATGGATGTTCGAATTCACTGACCATCACGGCTGCTGGAAGTCACTGATCACGGATGCTGGAAGTCATTGATCACGGATGCCGGAAGTCACTGATCATCATGGATGCTGGAAGTCACTGATCATCACTGATGCTGGGAGTCACTGATCATCACGGATGCTGGAAGTCACTGATCACGGATGTTGGAACACACTGATCATGATGCTGGAAGTCACTGATAATCATGGATGCAGGAAGTCACTGATCACAGATGCTGGAAGTCACTGTTCATCACGGATGCTGGAAGTCACTAATCACGGATGCTGGAAGACACTGATCTTCACGGATTCTGGAAGTAACTGATCATCACGGAGGCTGGAAGTCACTGATAATCATGGATTTTGTAAGTCACTGACCATCATGGATGCTCGAAGTCACTGACCATCACGGATGCTGGAAGACACTGATCATGATGCTGGAAGTCACTGACCATCACGGATGCTGGAAGACACTGATCATGATGCTGGAAGTCACTGATCTTCATGGATGCTGGAAGTCACAGATCACAGATGCTGGAAGACACTGCTCATGACGGATGCTGGAAGTCACTGATCATCACGGATACAGGAAGTCACTGATCACAGATGCTGGAAGTCACTGATCTTCATGGATTCTGGAAGTCACTGATCATCACGGATGGTGGAAGTCACTGATCACGGATGCTGGACGTCACAGACAATCACGCATGCTGGAAGACACTGATCATGATACTGGAAGACACTGCTCACCACGGATGCTGGAAGTCACTGATCATCACGGATACAGGAAGTCACTGATCACGGATGCTAGAAGTCACTGATCATCACGGATGCTGGAAGGCACTGATCATCACGGTTGCTGGAAGTCACTGATCATCACGGATGCTGGAAGTCACTGATCACGGATGCTGAAAGTCACTGATCATGATGCTGGAAGTCACTGATCATCATGGATGCTGGAAGTCACTGATCGCAGATGCTGGAAGTCACTGATCATCACGGATGCTGGAAGTCACTAATCACGGATGCTGGGAGTCACTGATCATCACGGATGCTAATGTCACTGACCATCATGGATGCTGGAAGTCACTGATCATCACGGATGCTGGAAGTCACTGATCACGGATGCTGGAAGTCACTGATAATCACGGATTATGGAAGTCACTGACCATCATGGATGCTCGAAGTCACTGACCATCACGGATGCTGGAAGACACTGATCATGATGCTGGAAGTCACTGATCATCACGGATGCTGGGAGTCGCTGATCACTGATGCTGGAAGTCACTGATCATCACGGATGCTGGAAGTCTCTGATCATCACGGATGCTGGTAGTCACTGATCACGGATGCTGGAAGTCACTGATCATCACGGATGCTGGAAGTCACTGATCATGGATGCTGGTAGTCACTGATCATCAAGGATGCTGGAAGTCACTCATAATCACGGATGCTGGTAGTCACTGATCATCATGGATGCTGGAAGTCACAGATCATCACGGATGCTGGAAGTCACTGATCACGGATGCTGGATGTCACTGATCTCATGGATGCTGGAGGTCACTGATCATCACAGATGCTGGAAGTCACTGATCACAGATGCTGGAAGTCACTGATCATGATGCTGGAAGTCACTGATCATCATGGATGCTGGAAGTCACTGATCGCAGATGCTGGAAGTCACTGATCATCACGGATGCTGGAAGTCACTAATCACGGATGCTGGGAGTCACTGATCATCACGGATGCTAAAGTCACTGACCATCATGGATGCTGGAAGTCACTGATCATCACGGATGCTGGAAGTCACTGATCACGGATGCTGGAAGTCACTGATAATCACGGATTATGGAAGTCACTGACCATCATGGATGCTCGAAGTCACTGACCATCACGGATGCTGGAAGACACTGATCATGATGCTGGAAGTCACTGATCATCACGGATGCTGGGAGTCGCTGATCACTGATGCTGGAAGTCACTGATCATCACGGATGCTGGAAGTCTCTGATCATCACGGATGCTGGTAGTCACTGATCACGGATGCTGGAAGTCACTGATCATCACGGATGCTGGAAGTCACTGATCATGGATGCTGGTAGTCACTGATCATCAAGGATGCTGGAAGTCACTCATAATCACGGATGCTGGTAGTCACTGATCATCATGGATGCTGGAAGTCACAGATCATCACGGATGCTGGAAGTCACTGATCACGGATGCTGGATGACACTGATCTCACGGATGCTGGAGGTCACTGATCATCACGGATGCTGGAAGTCACTGATCACAGATGCTGGAAGTCACTGATCTTCATGGATTCTTGAAGTCACTGATCATCACGGATGCTGGAAGTCACTGATCACGGATGCTGGACGTCACAGACAATCACGGATGCTGGAAGACACTGATCATGATACTGGAAGACACTGCTCATCACGGATGCTGGAAGTCACTGATCATCACGGATACAGGAAGTCACTGATCACGGATGCTGGAAGTCACTGATCACGGATGCTGGAAGTCACTGAACATCACGGTTGCTGGAAGTCACTGATCATCACGGATGCTGGAAGGCACTGATCATCACTGATGCTGGAAGGCACTGATCATCACGGTTGCTGGAAGTCACTGATCATCACGGATGCTGGAAGTCACTGATCACGGATGCTGAAAGTCACTGATCACGGATGCTGAAAGTCACTGATCATGATGCTGGAAGTCACTGATCATCATGGATGCTGGAAGTCACTGATCACAGATGCTGGAAGTCACTGATCATCACGGATGCTGGAAGTCACTAATCACGGATGCTGGGAGTCACTGATCATCAAGGATGCTGGAAGTCACTGATAATCACGGATGCTGGTAGTCACTGATCATCATGGATGCTGGAAGTCACAGATCATCACGGATGCTGGAAGTCACTGATCACGGATGCTGGATGTCACTGATCTCACGGATGCTGGAGGTCACTGATCATCACGGATGCTGGAAGTCACAGATCACAGATGCTAGAAGTCACTGATCTTCATGGATTCTGGAAGTCACTGATCATCACGGATGCTGGAAGTCACTGATCACGGATGCTGGACGTCACAGACAATCACGGATGCTGGAAGACACTGATCATGATACTGGAAGACACTGCTCATCACGGATGCTGGAAGTCACTGATCATCACGGATACAGGAAGTCACTGATCACGGATGCTGGAAGTCACTGATCACGGATGCTGGAAGTCACTGAACATCACGGTTGCTGGAAGTCACTGATCATCACGGATGCTGGAAGTCACTGATCATCACGGTTGCTGGAAGTCACTGATCATCATGGATGCTGAAAGGCACTGATCATCACGGTTGCTGGAAGTCACTGATCATCACGGATGCTGGAAGTCACTGATCACGGATGCTGAAAGTCACTGATCATGATGCTGGAAGTCACTGATCATCATGGATGCTGGAAGTCACTGATCACAGATGCTGGAAGTCACTGATCATCACGGATGCTGGAAGTCACTAATCACGGATGCTGGGAGTCACTGATCATCACGGATGCTAAAGTCACTGACCATCATGGATGCTGGAAGTCACTGATCATCACGGATGCTGGAAGTCACTGATCACGGATGCTGGAAGTCACTGATAATCACGGATTATGGAAGTCACTGACCATAATGGATGCTCGAAGTCACTGACCATCACGGATGCTGGAAGACACTGATCATGATGCTGGAAGTCACTGATCATCACGGATGCTGGAAGTCTCTGATCATCACGGATGCTGGTAGTCACTGATCATCATGGATGCTGGAAGTCACAGATCATCACGGATGCTGGAAGTCACTGATCACGGATGCTGGATGTCACTGATCACACGGATGCTGGAGATCACTGATCATCACGGATGCTGGAAGTCACTGATCATGGATGCTGGTAGTCACTGATCATCAAGGATGCTGGAAGTCACTGATAATCACGGATGCTGGTAGTCACTGATCATCATGGATGCCGGAAGTCACAGATCATCACGGATGCTGGAAGTCACTGATCACGGATGTTGGATGTCCCTGATCTCACGGATGCTGAATGTCACTGATCGTCACAGCTGCCGGAAGTAACTGATCATCATGGATGCTGGAAGTCACTGCTCCTCATGGATGTTCGAATTCACTGACCATCACGGCTGCTGGAAGTCACTGATCACGGATGCTGGAAGTCATTGATCATGGATGCTGGAAGTCACTGATCATCACTGATGCTGGAAGTCACTGATCATCACTGATGCTGGAAGTCACTGATCATCACGGATGCTGGAAGTGACTGATCACGGATGTTGGAAGATACCGATCATGATGCTGGAAGTCACTGATCTTCATGGATGCTGGAAGACACTGATCATGATGCTGGAAGTCACTGATCTTCATTGATGCTGGAAGTCACTGATCACAGATGCTGGAAGACACTGATCTTCACGGATTCTGGAAGTCACTGATCATCACCGATGCTGGAAGACACAGATCATGATGCTGGAAGTCACTGACCATCATGGATGCTCGAAGTCACTGATCATCACGGAGGCTGGAAGACACTGATCATGATGCTGGAAGACACTGCTCATCACGGATGCTGGAAGTCACTGATCATCACGGATACAGGAAGTCACTGATCACGGATGCTGGAAGTCACTGATCTTCATGGATTCTGGAAGTCACTGATCATCACGGATGCTGGAAGTCACTGATCACGGATGCTGGACGTCACAGACAATCACGGATGCTGGAAGACACTGATCATGATGCTGGAAGACACTGCTCATCACGGATGCTGGAAGTCACTGATCATCACGGATACAGGAAGTCACTGATCACGGATGCTGGAAGTCACTGATCACGGATGCTGGAAGTCACTGAACATCACGGTTGCTGGAAGTCACTGATCATCACGGATGCTGGAAGGCACTGATCATCACGGTTGCTGGAAGTCACTGATCATCACGGATGCTGGAAGGCACTGATCATCACGGTTGCTGGAAGTCACTGATCATCACGGATGCTGGAAGTCACTGATCACGGATGCTGAAAGTCACTGATCATGATGCTGAAAGTCACTGATCATCATGGATGCTGGAAGTCACTGATCACGGATGCTGGAAGTCACTGATCATCAAGGATGCTGGAAGTCACTGATAATCACGGATGCTGGTAGTCACTGATCATCATGGATGCTGGAAGTCACAGATCATCACGGATGCTGGAAGTCACTGATCACGGATGCTGGATGTCACTGATCATCAAGGATGCTGGAAGTCACTGATAATCACGTATGCTGGTAGTCACTGATCATCATGGATGCTGGAAGTCACAGATCATCACGGATGCTGGAAGTCACTGATCACGGATGCTGGATGTCACTGATCTCATGGATGCTGGAGGTCACTGATCATCACGGATGCTGGAAGTCACTGATCATGGATGCTGGTAGTCACTGATCATCAAGGATGCTGGAAGTCACTGATAATCACGGATGCTGGTAGTCACTGATCATCATGGATGCTGGAAGTCACAGATCATCACGGATGCTGGAAGTCACTGATCACGGATGCTGGATGTCCCTGATCTCACGGATGCTGGATGTCACTGATCGTCACAGCTGCCGGAAGTAACTGATCATCATGGATGCTGGAAGTCACTGCTCCTCATGGATGTTCGAATTCACTGACCATCACGGCTGCTGGAAGTCACTGATCACGGATGCTGGAAGTCATTGATCACGGATGCCGGAAGTCACTGATCATCATGGATGCTGGAAGTCACTGATCATCACTGATGCTGGAAGTCACTGATCATCACGGATGCTGGAAGTCACTGATCACGGATGTTGGAAGACACTGATCATGATGCTGGAAGTCACTGATCTTCATGGATGCTGGAAGACACTGATCATGATGCTGGAAGTCACTGATCTTCATGGATGCTGGAAGTCACTGATCACAGATGCTGGAAGACACTGATCTTCACGGATTCTGGAAGTCACTGATCATCACCGATGCTGGAAGACACTGATCATGATGCTGGAAGTCACTGACCATCATGGATGCTCGAAGTCACTGATCATCACGGAGGCTGGAAGGCTCTGTTCATGATGCTGGAAGTCACTGATAACGGATGCTGGACGTCACAGACAATCACGGATGCTGGAAGACACTGATCACGGATGCTGGACGTCACAGACAATCACGGATGCTGGAAGACACTGATCACAGATGCTGGAAGTCACTGATCATCACGGATGCTGGAAGTCACTAATCACGGATGCTGGGAGTCACTGATCATCAAGGATGCTGGAAGTCACTGATAATCACGGATGCTGGTAGTCACTGATCATCATGGATGCTGGAAGTCACAGATCATCACGGATGCTGGAAGTCACTGATCACGGATGCTGGATGTCACTGATCTCACGGATGCTGGAGGTCACTGATCATCACGGATGCTGGAAGTCACAGATCACAGATGCTAGAAGTCACTGATCTTCATGGATTCTGGAAGTCACTGATCATCACGGATGCTGGAAGTCACTGATCACGGATGCTGGACGTCACAGACAATCACGGATGCTGGAAGACACTGATCATGATACTGGAAGACACTGCTCATCACGGATGCTGGAAGTCACTGATCATCACGGATACAGGAAGTCACTGATCACGGATGCTGGAAGTCACTGATCACGGATGCTGGAAGTCACTGAACATCACGGTTGCTGGAAGTCACTGATCATCACGGATGCTGGAAGGCACTGATCATCACGGTTGCTGGAAGTCACTGATCATCATGGATGCTGAAAGGCACTGATCATCACGGTTGCTGGAAGTCACTGATCATCACGGATGCTGGAAGTCACTGATCACGGATGCTGAAAGTCACTGATCATGATGCTGGAAGTCACTGATCATCATGGATGCTGGAAGTCACTGATCACAGATGCTGGAAGTCACTGATCATCACGGATGCTGGAAGTCACTAATCACGGATGCTGGGAGTCACTGATCATCACGGATGCTAAAGTCACTGACCATCATGGATGCTGGAAGTCACTGATCATCACGGATGCTGGAAGTCACTGATCACGGATGCTGGAAGTCACTGATAATCACGGATTATGGAAGTCACTGACCATAATGGATGCTCGAAGTCACTGACCATCACGGATGCTGGAAGACACTGATCATGATGCTGGAAGTCACTGATCATCACGGATGCTGGAAGTCTCTGATCATCACGGATGCTGGTAGTCACTGATCATCATGGATGCTGGAAGTCACAGATCATCACGGATGCTGGAAGTCACTGATCACGGATGCTGGATGTCACTGATCACACGGATGCTGGAGATCACTGATCATCACGGATGCTGGAAGTCACTGATCATGGATGCTGGTAGTCACTGATCATCAAGGATGCTGGAAGTCACTGATAATCACGGATGCTGGTAGTCACTGATCATCATGGATGCCGGAAGTCACAGATCATCACGGATGCTGGAAGTCACTGATCACGGATGTTGGATGTCCCTGATCTCACGGATGCTGAATGTCACTGATCGTCACAGCTGCCGGAAGTAACTGATCATCATGGATGCTGGAAGTCACTGCTCCTCATGGATGTTCGAATTCACTGACCATCACGGCTGCTGGAAGTCACTGATCACGGATGCTGGAAGTCATTGATCATGGATGCTGGAAGTCACTGATCATCACTGATGCTGGAAGTCACTGATCATCACTGATGCTGGAAGTCACTGATCATCACGGATGCTGGAAGTGACTGATCACGGATGTTGGAAGATACCGATCATGATGCTGGAAGTCACTGATCTTCATGGATGCTGGAAGACACTGATCATGATGCTGGAAGTCACTGATCTTCATTGATGCTGGAAGTCACTGATCACAGATGCTGGAAGACACTGATCTTCACGGATTCTGGAAGTCACTGATCATCACCGATGCTGGAAGACACAGATCATGATGCTGGAAGTCACTGACCATCATGGATGCTCGAAGTCACTGATGATCACGGAGGCTGGAAGACACTGATCATGATGCTGGAAGACACTGCTCATCACGGATGCTGGAAGTCACTGATCATCACGGATACAGGAAGTCACTGATCACGGATGCTGGAAGTCACTGATCTTCATGGATTCTGGAAGTCACTGATCATCACGGATGCTGGAAGTCACTGATCACGGATGCTGGACGTCACAGACAATCACGGATGCTGGAAGACACTGATCATGATGCTGGAAGACACTGCTCATCACGGATGCTGGAAGTCACTGATCATCACGGATACAGGAAGTCACTGATCACGGATGCTGGAAGTCACTGATCACGGATGCTGGAAGTCACTGAACATCACGGTTGCTGGAAGTCACTGATCATCACGGATGCTGGAAGGCACTGATCATCACGGTTGCTGGAAGTCACTGATCATCACGGATGCTGGAAGGCACTGATCATCACGGTTGCTGGAAGTCACTGATCATCACGGATGCTGGAAGTCACTGATCACGGATGCTGAAAGTCACTGATCATGATGCTGAAAGTCACTGATCATCATGGATGCTGGAAGTCACTGATCACGGATGCTGGAAGTCACTGATCATCAAGGATGCTGGAAGTCACTGATAATCACGGATGCTGGTAGTCACTGATCATCATGGATGCTGGAAGTCACAGATCATCACGGATGCTGGAAGTCACTGATCACGGATGCTGGATGTCACTGATCATCAAGGATGCTGGAAGTCACTGATAATCACGTATGCTGGTAGTCACTGATCATCATGGATGCTGGAAGTCACAGATCATCACGGATGCTGGAAGTCACTGATCACGGATGCTGGATGTCACTGATCTCATGGATGCTGGAGGTCACTGATCATCACGGATGCTGGAAGTCACTGATCATGGATGCTGGTAGTCACTGATCATCAAGGATGCTGGAAGTCACTGATAATCACGGATGCTGGTAGTCACTGATCATCATGGATGCTGGAAGTCACAGATCATCACGGATGCTGGAAGTCACTGATCACGGATGCTGGATGTCCCTGATCTCACGGATGCTGGATGTCACTGATCGTCACAGCTGCCGGAAGTAACTGATCATCATGGATGCTGGAAGTCACTGCTCCTCATGGATGTTCGAATTCACTGACCATCACGGCTGCTGGAAGTCACTGATCACGGATGCTGGAAGTCATTGATCACGGATGCCGGAAGTCACTGATCATCATGGATGCTGGAAGTCACTGATCATCACTGATGCTGGAAGTCACTGATCATCACGGATGCTGGAAGTCACTGATCACGGATGTTGGAAGACACTGATCATGATGCTGGAAGTCACTGATCTTCATGGATGCTGGAAGACACTGATCATGATGCTGGAAGTCACTGATCTTCATGGATGCTGGAAGTCACTGATCACAGATGCTGGAAGACACTGATCTTCACGGATTCTGGAAGTCACTGATCATCACCGATGCTGGAAGACACTGATCATGATGCTGGAAGTCACTGACCATCATGGATGCTCGAAGTCACTGATCATCACGGAGGCTGGAAGACTCTGTTCATGATGCTGGAAGTCACTGATAACGGATGCTGGACGTCACAGACAATCACGGATGCTGGAAGACACTGATCACGGATGCTGGACGTCACAGACAATCACGGATGCTGGAAGACACTGATCATGATACTGGAAGACACTGCTCATCACGGATGCTGGAAGTCACTGATCATCACGGATACAGGAAGTCACTGATCACGGATGCTGGAAGTCACTGATCACGGATGCTGGAAGTCACTGAACATCACGGAGGCCGGAAGTCACTGATCATCACGGATGCTGGAAGGCACTGATCATCACGGTTGCTGGAAGTCACTGATCATCACGGATGCTGGAAGGCACTGATCATCACGGTTGCTGGAAGTCACTGATCGTCACGGATGCTGGAAGTCACTGATCACGGATGCTGAAAGTCACTGATCATGATGCTGGAAGTCACTGATCATCATGGATGCTGGAAGTCACTGATCACAGATGCTGGAAGTCACTGATCATCACGGATGCTGGAAGTCACTAATCACGGATGCTGGGAGTCACTGATCATCACGGATGCTAAAGTCACTGACCATCATGGATGCTGGAAGTCACTGATCATCACGGATGCTGGAAGTCACTGATCACGGATGCTGGAAGTCACTGATAATCACGGATTATGGAAGTCACTGACCATCATGGATGCTCGAAGTCACTGACCATCACGGATGCTGGAAGACACTGATCATGATGCTGGAAGTCACTGATCATCACGGATGCTGGAAGTCGCTGATCACTGATGCTGGAAGTCACTGATCATCACGGATGCTGGAAGTCTCTGATCATCACGGATGCTGGTAGTCACTGATCATCATGGATGCTGGAAGTCACTGATCATCACGGATGCTGGAAGTCACTGATCATGGATGCTGGTAGTCACTGATCATCAAGGATGCTCGAAGTCACTGATAATCACGGATGCTGGTAGTCACTGATCATCATGGATGCAGGAAGTCACAGATCATCACGGATGCTGGAAGTCACTGATCACGGATGCTGGATATCACTGATCTCACGGATGCTGGAGATCACTGATCATCACGGTTGCTGGAAGTCACCGATCATCACGGATGCTGGAAGGCACTGATCATCACGGTTGCTGGAAGTTACTGATCATCACGGATGCTGGAAGTCACTGATTACGGATGCTGAAAGTCACTGATCATGATGCTGGAAGTCACTGATCATCATGGATGCTGGAAGTCACTGATCACGGATGCTGGAAGTCACTGATCATCAAGGATGCTGGAAGTCACTGATAATCACGGATGCTGGTAGTCACTGATCATCATGGATGCTGGAAGTCACAGATCATCACGGATGCTGGAAGTCACTGATCACGGATGCTGGATGTCACTGATCATCAAGGATGCTGGAAGTCACTGATAATCACGTATGCTGGTAGTCACTGATCATCATGGATGCTGGAAGTCACAGATCATCACGGATGCTGGAAGTCACTGATCACGGATGCTGGATGTCACTGATCTCACGGATGCTGGAGGTCACTGACCATCACGGATGCTGGAAGTCACTGATCATGGATGCTGGTAGTCACTGATCATCAAGGATGCTGGAAGTCACTGATAATCACTGTTGCTGGTAGTCACTGATCATCATGGATGCTGGAAGTCACTGATCATCACGGATGCTGGAAGGCACTGATCATCACGGTTGCTGGAAGTCACTGATCATCACGGATGCTGGAAGTCACTGATCACGGATGCTGAAAGTCACTGATCATGATGCTGAAAGTCACTGATCATCATGGATGCTGGAAGTCACTGATCACGGATGCTGGAAGTCACTGATCATCAAGGATGCTGGAAGTCACTGATAATCACGGATGCTGGTAGTCACTGATCATCATGGATGCTGGAAGTCACAGATCATCACGGATGCTGGAAGTCACTGATCACGGATGCTGGATGTCACTGATCATCAAGGATGCTGGAAGTCACTGATAATCACGTATGCTGGTAGTCACTGATCATCATGGATGCTGGAAGTCACAGATCATCACGGATGCTGGAAGTCACTGATCACGGATGCTGGATGTCACTGATCTCATGGATGCTGGAGGTCACTGATCATCACGGATGCTGGAAGTCACTGATCATGGATGCTGGTAGTCACTGATCATCAAGGATGCTGGAAGTCACTGATAATCACGGATGCTGGTAGTCACTGATCATCATGGATGCTGGAAGTCACAGATCATCACGGATGCTGGAAGTCACTGATCACGGATGCTGGATGTCCCTGATCTCACGGATGCTGGATGTCACTGATCGTCACAGCTGCCGGAAGTAACTGATCATCATGGATGCTGGAAGTCACTGCTCCTCATGGATGTTCGAATTCACTGACCATCACGGCTGCTGGAAGTCACTGATCACGGATGCTGGAAGTCATTGATCACGGATGCCGGAAGTCACTGATCATCATGGATGCTGGAAGTCACTGATCATCACTGATGCTGGAAGTCACTGATCATCACGGATGCTGGAAGTCACTGATCACGGATGTTGGAAGACACTGATCATGATGCTGGAAGTCACTGATCTTCATGGATGCTGGAAGACACTGATCATGATGCTGGAAGTCACTGATCTTCATGGATGCTGGAAGTCACTGATCACAGATGCTGGAAGACACTGATCTTCACGGATTCTGGAAGTCACTGATCATCACCGATGCTGGAAGACACTGATCATGATGCTGGAAGTCACTGACCATCATGGATGCTCGAAGTCACTGATCATCACGGAGGCTGGAAGACTCTGTTCATGATGCTGGAAGTCACTGATAACGGATGCTGGACGTCACAGACAATCACGGATGCTGGAAGACACTGATCACGGATGCTGGACGTCACAGACAATCACGGATGCTGGAAGACACTGATCATGATACTGGAAGACACTGCTCATCACGGATGCTGGAAGTCACTGATCATCACGGATACAGGAAGTCACTGATCACGGATGCTGGAAGTCACTGATCACGGATGCTGGAAGTCACTGAACATCACGGTTGCCGGAAGTCACTGATCATCACGGATGCTGGAAGGCACTGATCATCACGGTTGCTGGAAGTCACTGATCATCACGGATGCTGGAAGGCACTGATCATCACGGTTGCTGGAAGTCACTGATCGTCACGGATGCTGGAAGTCACTGATCACGGATGCTGAAAGTCACTGATCATGATGCTGGAAGTCACTGATCATCATGGATGCTGGAAGTCACTGATCACAGATGCTGGAAGTCACTGATCATCACGGATGCTGGAAGTCACTAATCACGGATGCTGGGAGTCACTGATCATCACGGATGCTAAAGTCACTGACCATCATGGATGCTGGAAGTCACTGATCATCACGGATGCTGGAAGTCACTGATCACGGATGCTGGAAGTCACTGATAATCACGGATTATGGAAGTCACTGACCATCATGGATGCTCGAAGTCACTGACCATCACGGATGCTGGAAGACACTGATCATGATGCTGGAAGTCACTGATCATCACGGATGCTGGAAGTCGCTGATCACTGATGCTGGAAGTCACTGATCATCACGGATGCTGGAAGTCTCTGATCATCACGGATGCTGGTAGTCACTGATCATCATGGATGCTGGAAGTCACTGATCATCACGGATGCTGGAAGTCACTGATCATGGATGCTGGTAGTCACTGATCATCAAGGATGCTCGAAGTCACTGATAATCACGGATGCTGGTAGTCACTGATCATCATGGATGCAGGAAGTCACAGATCATCACGGATGCTGGAAGTCACTGATCACGGATGCTGGATATCACTGATCTCACGGATGCTGGAGATCACTGATCATCACGGTTGCTGGAAGTCACCGATCATCACGGATGCTGGAAGGCACTGATCATCACGGTTGCTGGAAGTTACTGATCATCACGGATGCTGGAAGTCACTGATCACGGATGCTGAAAGTCACTGATCATGATGCTGGAAGTCACTGATCATCATGGATGCTGGAAGTCACTGATCACGGATGCTGGAAGTCACTGATCATCAAGGATGCTGGAAGTCACTGATAATCACGGATGCTGGTAGTCACTGATCATCATGGATGCTGGAAGTCACAGATCATCACGGATGCTGGAAGTCACTGATCACGGATGCTGGATGTCACTGATCATCAAGGATGCTGGAAGTCACTGATAATCACGTATGCTGGTAGTCACTGATCATCATGGATGCTGGAAGTCACAGATCATCACGGATGCTGGAAGTCACTGATCACGGATGCTGGATGTCACTGATCTCACGGATGCTGGAGGTCACTGACCATCACGGATGCTGGAAGTCACTGATCATGGATGCTGGTAGTCACTGATCATCAAGGATGCTGGAAGTCACTGATAATCACTGTTGCTGGTAGTCACTGATCATCATGGATGCTGGAAGTCACAGATCATCACGGATGCTGGAAGTCACTGATCACGGATGCTGGATGTCCCTGATCTCACGGATGCTGGATGTCACTGATCGTCACAGCTGCCGGAAGTAACTGATCATCATGGATGCTGGAAGTCACTGCTCCTCATGGATGTTCGAATTAACTGACCATCACGGCTGCTGGAAGTCACTGATCACGGATGCTGGAAGTCATTGATCACGGATGCCGGAAGTCACTGATCATCATGGATGCTGGAAGTCACTGATCATCACGGATGCTGGAAGTCACTGATCACGGATGTTGGAAGACACTGATCATGATGCTGGAAGTCACTGATCTTCATGGATGCTGGAAGACACTGATCATGATGCTGGAAGTCACTGATCTTCATGGATGCTGGAAGTCACTGATCACAGATGCTGGAAGACACTGATCTTCACGGATTCTGGAAGTCACTGATCATCACCGATGCTGGAAGACACTGATCATGATGCTGGAAGTCACTGACCATCATGGATGCTCGAAGTCACTGATCATCACGGAGGCTGGAAGACTCTGTTCATGATGCTGGAAGTCACTGATAACGGATGCTGGACGTCACAGACAATCACGGATGCTGGAAGACACTGATCACGGATGCTGGACGTCACAGACAATCACGGATGCTGGAAGACACTGATCATGATACTGGAAGACACTGCTCATCACGGATGCTGGAAGTCACTGATCATCACGGATACAGGAAGTCACTGATCACGGATGCTGGAAGTCACTGATCACGGATGCTGGAAGTCACTGAACATCACGGTTGCTGGAAGTCACTAATCATCACGGATGCTGGAAGGCACTGATCATCACGGTTGCTGGAAGTCACTGATCATCACGGATGCTGGAAGGCACTGATCATCACGGTTGCTGGAAGTCACTGATCATCACGGATGCTGGAAGTCACTGATCACGAATGCTGAAAGTCACTGATCATGATGCTGGAAGTCACTGATCATCAAGGATGCTGGAAGTCACTGATCACAGATGCTGGAAGTCACTGATCATCACGGATGCTGGAAGTCACTAATCACGGATGCTGGGAGTCAATGATCATCACGGATGCTAAAGTCACTGACCATCATGGATGCTGGAAGTCACTGATCATCACGGATGCTGGAAGTCACTGATCACGGATGCTGGAAGTCACTGATAATCACGGATTATGGAAGTCACTGACCATCATGGATGCTCGAAGTCACTGACCATCACGGATGCTGGAAGACACTGATCATGATGCTGGAAGTCACTGATCATCACGGATGCTGGAAGTCGCTGATCACTGATGCTGGAAGTCACTGATCATCACGGATGCTGGAAGTCTCTGATCATCACGGATGCTGGTAGTCACTGATCACGGATGCTGGAAGTCACTGATCATCACGGATGCTGGAAGTCACTGATCATGGATGCTGGTAGTCACTGATCATCAAGGATGCTGGAAGTCACTGATAATCACGGATGCTGGTAGTCACTGATCATCATGGATGCTGGAAGTCACAGATCATCACGGATGCTGGAAGTCACTGATCACGGATGCTGGATGTCACTGATCACACGGACGCTGGAGAGCACTGATCATCACGGATGCTGGAAGTCACTGATCATGGATGCTGGTAGTCACTGATCATCAAGGAAGCTGGAAGTCACTGATAATCACGGATGCTGGTAGTCACTGATCATCATGGATGCTGGAAGTCACAGATCATCACGGATGCTGGAAGTCACTGATCACGGATGTTGGATGTCCCTGATCTCACGGATGCTGAATGTCACTGATCGTCACAGCTGCCGGAAGTAACTGATCATCATGGATGCTGGAAGTCACTGCTCCTCATGGATGTTCGAATTCACTGACCATCACGGCTGCTGGAAGTCACTGATCACGGATGCTGGAAGTCATTGATCATGGATGCCGGAAGTCACTGATCATCATGGATGCTGGAAGTCACTGATCATCACTGATGCTGGAAGTCACTGATCATCACGGATGCTGGAAGTGACTGATCACGGATGTTGGAAGATACCGATCATGATGCTGGAAGTCACTGATCTTCATGGATGCTGGAAGACACTGATCATGATGCTGGAAGTCACTGATCTTCATGGATACTGGAAGTCACTGATCACAGATGCTGGAAGACACTGATCTTCACGGATTCTGGAAGTCACTGATCATCACCGATGCTGGAAGACACAGATCATGATGCTGGAAGTCACTGACCATCATGGATGCTCGAAGTCACTGATCATCACGGAGGCTGGAAGACACTGATCATGATGCTGGAAGACACTGCTCATCACGGATGCTGGAAGTCACTGATCATCACGGATACAGGAAGTCACTGATCACGGATGCTGGAAGTCACTGATCTTCATGGATTCTGGAAGTCACTGATCATCACGGATGCTGGAAGTCACTGATCACGGATGCTGGACGTCACAGACAATCACGGATGCTGGAAGACACTGATCATGATGCTGGAAGACACTGCTCATCACGGATGCTGGAAGTCACTGATCATCACGGATACAGGAAGTCACTGATCACGGATGCTGGAAGTCACTGATCACGGATGCTGGAAGTCACTGAACATCACGGTTGCTGGAAGTCACTGATCATCACGGATGCTGGAAGGCACTGATCATCACGGATGCTGGAAGGCACTGATCATCACGGTTGCTGGAAGTCACTGATCATCACGGATGCTGGAAGGCACTGATCATCACGGTTGCTGGAAGTCACTGATCATCACGGATGCTGGAAGTCACTGATCACGGATGCTGAAAGTCACTCATCATGATGCTGGAAGTCACTGATCATCATGGATGCTGGAAGTCACTGATCACGGATGCTGGAAGTCACTGATCATCAAGGATGCTGGAAGTCACTGATAATCACGGATGCTGGTAGTCACTGATCATCATGGATGCTGGAAGTCACAGATCATCACGGATGCTGGAAGTCAATGATCACGGATGCTGGATGTCACTGATCATCAAGGATGCTGGAAGTCACTGATAATCACGTATGCTGGTAGTCACTGATCATCATGGATGCTGGAAGTCACTGTTCATCATGGATGCTGGAAGTCACTGATCACGGATGCTGGAAGTCACTGTTCATCATGGATGCTGGAAGTCACAGATCATCACGGATGCTGGAAGTCACTGATCACGGATGCTGGATGTCACTGATCTCACGGATGCTGGAGATCACTGATCATCACGGTTGCTGGAAGTCACCGATCATCACGGATGCTGGAAGGCACTGATCATCACGGTTGCTGGAAGTTACTGATCATCACGGATGCTGGAAGTCACTGATCACGGATGCTGAAAGTCACTGATCATCATGGATGCTGGAAGTCACTGATCACGGATGTTGGAAGTCACTGATCATCAAGGATGCTGGAAGTCACTGATAATCACGGATGCTGGTAGTCACTGATCATCATGGATGCTGGAAGTCACAGATCATCACGGATGCTGGAAGTCACTGATCACGAATGCTGGATGTCACTGATCATCAAGGATGCTGGAAGTCACTGATAATCACGTATGCTGGTAGTCACTGATCATCATGGATGCTGGAAGTCACAGATCATCACGGATGCTGGAAGTCACTGATCACGGATGCTGGATGTCACTGATCTCACGGATGCTGGAGGTCACTGATCATCACGGATGCTGGAAGTCACTGATCATGGATGCTGGTAGTCACTGATCATCAAGGATGCTGGAAGTCACTGATAATCACTGATGCTGGTAGTCACTGATCATCATGGATGCTGGAAGTCACAGATCATCACGGATGCTGGAAGTCACTGATCACGGATGCTGGATGTCCCTGATCTCACGGATGCTGGATGTCACTGATCGTCACAGCTGCCGGAAGTAACTGATCATCATGGATGCTGGAAGTCACTGCTCCTCATGGATGTTCGAATTCACTGACCATCACGGCTGCTGGAAGTCACTGATCACGGATGCTGGAAGTCATTGATCACGGATGCCGGAAGTCACTGATCATCATGGATGCTGGAAGTCACTGATCATCACTGATGCTGGAAGTCACTGATCATCACGGATGCTGGAAGTCGCTGATCACGGATGTTGGAAGACACTGATCATGATGCTGGAAGTCACTGATCTTCATGGATGCTGGAAGACACTGATCATGATGCTGGAAGTCACTGATCTTCATGGATGCTGGAAGTCACTGATCACAGATGCTGGAAGACACTGATCTTCACGGATTCTGGAAGTCACTGATCATCACCGATGCTGGAAGACACTGATCATGATGCTGGAAGTCACTGACCATCATGGATGCTCGAAGTCACTGATCATCACGGAGGCTGGAAGACTCTGTTCATGATGCTGGAAGTCACTGATAACGGATGGGGGACGTCACAGACAATCACGGATGCTGGAAGACACTGATCACGGATGCTGGACGTCACAGACAATCACGGATGCTGGAAGACACTGATCATGATACTGGAAGACACTGCTCATCACGGATGCTGGAAGTCACTGATCATCACGGATACAGGAAGTCACTGATCACGGATGCTGGAAGTCACTGATCACGGATGCTGGAAGTCACTGAACATCACGGTTGCTGGAAGTCACTAATCATCACGGATGCTGGAAGGCACTGATCATCACGGTTGCTGGAAGTCACTGATCATCACGGATGCTGGAAGGCACTGATCATCACGGTTGCTGGAAGTCACTGATCATCACGGATGCTGGAAGTCACTGATCACGGATGCTGAAAGTCACTGATCATGATGCTGGAAGTCACTGATCATCATGGATGCTGGAAGTCACTGATCACAGATGCTGGAAGTCACTGATCATCACGGATGCTGGAAGTCACTGATCACGGATGCTGGATGTCACTGATCTCACGGATGCTGGAGGTCACTGACCATCACGGATGCTGGAAGTCACTGATCATGGATGCTGGTAGTCACTGATCATCAAGGATGCTGGAAGTCACTGATAATCACTGTTGCTGGTAGTCACTGATCATCATGGATGCTGGAAGTCACAGATCATCACGGATGCTGGAAGTCACTGAGCACGGATGCTGGATGTCCCTGATCTCACGGATGCTGGATGTCACTGATCGTCACAGCTGCCGGAAGTAACTGATCATCATGGATGCTGGAAGTCACTGCTCCTCATGGATGTTCGAATTAACTGACCATCACGGCTGCTGGAAGTCACTGATCACGGATGCTGGAAGTCATTGATCACGGATGCCGGAAGTCACTGATCATCATGGATGCTGGAAGTCACTGATCATCACTGATGCTGGAAGTCACTGATCATCACGGATGCTGGAAGTCACTGATCACGGATGTTGGAAGACACTGATCATGATGCTGGAAGTCACTGATCTTCATGGATGCTGGAAGACACTGATCATGATGCTGGAAGTCACTGATCTTCATGGATGCTGGAAGTCACTGATCACAGATGCTGGAAGACACTGATCTTCACGGATTCTGGAAGTCACTGATCATCACCGATGCTGGAAGACACTGATCATGATGCTGGAAGTCACTGACCATCATGGATGCTCGAAGTCACTGATCATCACGGAGGCTGGAAGACTCTGTTCATGATGCTGGAAGTCACTGATAACGGATGCTGGACGTCACAGACAATCACGGATGCTGGAAGACACTGATCACGGATGCTGGACGTCACAGACAATCACGGATGCTGGAAGACACTGATCATGATACTGGAAGACACTGCTCATCACGGATGCTGGAAGTCACTGATCATCACGGATACAGGAAGTCACTGATCACGGATGCTGGAAGTCACTGATCACGGATGCTGGAAGTCACTGAACATCACGGTTGCTGGAAGTCACTAATCATCACGGATGCTGGAAGGCACTGATCATCACGGTTGCTGGAAGTCACTGATCATCACGGATGCTGGAAGGCACTGATCATCACGGTTGCTGGAAGTCACTGATCATCACGGATGCTGGAAGTCACTGATCACGGATGCTGAAAGTCACTGATCATGATGCTGGAAGTCACTGATCATCAAGGATGCTGGAAGTCACTGATCACAGATGCTGGAAGTCACTGATCATCACGGATGCTGGAAGTCACTAATCACGGATGCTGGGAGTCAATGATCATCACGGATGCTAAAGTCACTGACCATCATGGATGCTGGAAGTCACTGATCATCACGGATGCTGGAAGTCACTGATCACGGATGCTGGAAGTCACTGATAATCACGGATTATGGAAGTCACTGACCATCATGGATGCTCGAAGTCACTGACCATCACGGATGCTGGAAGACACTGATCATGATGCTGGAAGTCACTGATCATCACGGATGCTGGAAGTCGCTGATCACTGATGCTGGAAGTCACTGATCATCACGGATGCTGGAAGTCTCTGATCATCACGGATGCTGGAAGTCACTGATCATGGATGCTGGTAGTCACTGATCATCAAGGATGCTGGAAGTCACTGATAATCACGGATGCTGGTAGTCACTGATCATCATGGATGCTGGAAGTCACAGATCATCACGGATGCTGGAAGTCACTGATCACGGATGCTGGATGTCACTGATCACACGGACGCTGGAGAGCACTGATCATCACGGATGCTGGAAGTCACTGATCATGGATGCTGGTAGTCACTGATCATCAAGGAAGCTGGAAGTCACTGATAATCACGGATGCTGGTAGTCACTGATCATCATGGATGCTGGAAGTCACAGATCATCACGGATGCTGGAAGTCACTGATCACGGATGTTGGATGTCCCTGATCTCACGGATGCTGAATGTCACTGATCGTCACAGCTGCCGGAAGTAACTGATCATCATGGATGCTGGAAGTCACTGCTCCTCATGGATGTTCGAATTCACTGACCATCACGGCTGCTGGAAGTCACTGATCACGGATGCTGGAAGTCATTGATCATGGATGCCGGAAGTCACTGATCATCATGGATGCTGGAAGTCACTGATCATCACTGATGCTGGAAGTCACTGATCATCACGGATGCTGGAAGTGACTGATCACGGATGTTGGAAGATACCGATCATGATGCTGGAAGTCACTGATCTTCATGGATGCTGGAAGACACTGATCATGATGCTGGAAGTCACTGATCTTCATGGATACTGGAAGTCACTGATCACAGATGCTGGAAGACACTGATCTTCACGGATTCTGGAAGTCACTGATCATCACCGATGCTGGAAGACACAGATCATGATGCTGGAAGTCACTGACCATCATGGATGCTCGAAGTCACTGATCATCACGGAGGCTGGAAGACACTGATCATGATGCTGGAAGACACTGCTCATCACGGATGCTGGAAGTCACTGATCATCACGGATACAGGAAGTCACTGATCACGGATGCTGGAAGTCACTGATCTTCATGGATTCTGGAAGTCACTGATCATCACGGATGCTGGAAGTCACTGATCACGGATGCTGGACGTCACAGACAATCACGGATGCTGGAAGACACTGATCATGATGCTGGAAGACACTGCTCATCACGGATGCTGGAAGTCACTGATCATCACGGATACAGGAAGTCACTGATCACGGATGCTGGAAGTCACTGATCACGGATGCTGGAAGTCACTGAACATCACGGTTGCTGGAAGTCACTAATCATCACGGATGCTGGAAGGCACTGATCATCACGGTTGCTGGAAGTCACTGATCATCACGGATGCTGGAAGGCACTGATCATCACGGTTGCTGGAAGTCACTGATCATCACGGATGCTGGAAGTCACTGATCACGGATGCTGAAAGTCACTGATCATGATGCTGGAAGTCACTGATCATCATGGATGCTGGAAGTCACTGATCACAGATGCTGGAAGTCACTGATCATCACGGATGCTGGAAGTCACTAATCACGGATGCTGGGAGTCACTGATCATCACGGATGCTAAAGTCACTGACCATCACGGATGCTGGAAGTCACTGATCATCACGGATGCTGGAAGTCACTGATCACGGATGCGGGAAGTCACTGATAATCACGGATTATGGAAGTCACTGACCATCATGGATGCTCGAAGTCACTGACCATCACGGATGCTGGAAGACACTGATCATGATGCTGGAAGTCACTGATCATCACGGATGCTGGAAGTCGCTGATCACTGATGCTGGAAGTCACTGATCATCACGGATGCTGGAAGTCTCTGATCATCACGGATGCTGGTAGTCACTGATCACGGATGCTGGAAGTCACTGATCATCACGGATGCTGGAAGTCACTGATCATGGATGCTGGTAGTCACTGATCATCAAGGATGCTGGAAGTCACTGATAATCACGGATGCTGGTAGTCACTGATCATCATGGATGCTGGAAGTCACAGATCATCACGGATGCTGGAAGTCACTGATCACGGATGCTGGATGTCACTGATCTCACGGATGCTGGAGGTCACTGATCATCACGGATGCTGGAAGTCACTGATCATGGATGCTGGTAGTCACTGATCATCAAGGATGCTGGAAGTCACTGATAATCACTGATGCTGGTAGTCACTGATCATCATTGATGCTGGAAGTCACAGATCATCACGGATGCTGGAAGTCACTGATCACGGATGCTGGATGTCCCTGATCTCACGGATGCTGGATGTCACTGATCGTCACAGCTGCCGGAAGTAACTGATCATCACTGATGCTGGAAGTCACTGATCATCACGGATGCTGGAAGTCGCTGATCACGGATGTTGGAAGACACTGATCATGATGCTGGAAGTCACTGATCTTCATGGATGCTGGAAGACACTGATCATGATGCTGGAAGTCACTGATCTTCATGGATGCTGGAAGTCACTGATCACAGATGCTGGAAGACACTGATCTTCACGGATTCTGGAAGTCACTGATCATCACCGATGCTGGAAGACACTGATCATGATGCTGGAAGTCACTGACCATCATGGATGCTCGAAGTCACTGATCATCACGGAGGCTGGAAGACTCTGTTCATGATGCTGGAAGTCACTGATAACGGATGGGGGACGTCACAGACAATCACGGATGCTGGAAGACACTGATCACGGATGCTGGACGTCACAGACAATCACGGATGCTGGAAGACACTGATCATGATACTGGAAGACACTGCTCATCACGGATGCTGGAAGTCACTGATCATCACGGATACAGGAAGTCACTGATCACGGATGCTGGAAGTCACTGATCACGGATGCTGGAAGTCACTGAACATCACGGTTGCTGGAAGTCACTAATCATCACGGATGCTGGAAGGCACTGATCATCACGGTTGCTGGAAGTCACTGATCATCACGGATGCTGGAAGGCACTGATCATCACGGTTGCTGGAAGTCACTGATCATCACGGATGCTGGAAGTCACTGATCACGGATGCTGAAAGTCACTGATCATGATGCTGGAAGTCACTGATCATCATGGATGCTGGAAGTCACTGATCACGGATGCTGGATGTCACTGATCTCACGGATGCTGGAGGTCACTGACCATCACGGATGCTGGAAGTCACTGATCATGGATGCTGGTAGTCACTGATCATCAAGGATGCTGGAAGTCACTGATAATCACTGTTGCTGGTAGTCACTGATCATCATGGATGCTGGAAGTCACAGATCATCACGGATGCTGGAAGTCACTGATCACGGATGCTGGATGTCCCTGATCTCACGGATGCTGGATGTCACTGATCGTCACAGCTGCCGGAAGTAACTGATCATCATGGATGCTGGAAGTCACTGCTCCTCATGGATGTTCGAATTAACTGACCATCACGGCTGCTGGAAGTCACTGATCACAGATGCTGGAAGTCATTGATCACGGATGCCGGAAGTCACTGATCATCATGGATGCTGGAAGTCACTGATCATCACTGATGCTGGAAGTCACTGATCATCACGGATGCTGGAAGTCACTGATCACGGATGTTGGAAGACACTGATCATGATGCTGGAAGTCACTGATCTTCATGGATGCTGGAAGACACAGATCATGATGCTGGAAGTCACTGACCATCATGGATGCTCGAAGTCACTGATCATCACGGAGGCTGGAAGACACTGATCATGATGCTGGAAGACACTGCTCATCACGGATGCTGGAAGTCACTGATCATCACGGATACAGGAAGTCACTGATCACGGATGCTGGAAGTCACTGATCTTCATGGATTCTGGAAGTCACTGATCATCACGGATGCTGGAAGTCACTGATCACGGATGCTGGACGTCACAGACAATCACGGATGCTGGAAGACACTGATCATGATGCTGGAAGACACTGCTCATCACGGATGCTGGAAGTCACTGATCATCACGGATACAGGAAGTCACTGATCACGGATGCTGGAAGTCACTGATCACGGATGCTGGAAGTCACTGAACATCACGGTTGCTGGAAGTCACTGATCATCACGGATGCTGGAAGGCACTGATCATCACGGTTGCTGGAAGTCACTGATCATCACGGATGCTGGAAGGCACTGATCATCACGGTTGCTGGAAGTCACTGATCATCACGGATGCTGGAAGTCACTGATCACGGATGCTGAAAGTCACTCATCATGATGCTGGAAGTCACTGATCATCATGGATGCTGGAAGTCACTGATCACGGATGCTGGAAGTCACTGATCATCAAGGATGCTGGAAGTCACTGATAATCACGGATGCTGGTAGTCACTGATCATCATGGATGCTGGAAGTCACAGATCATCACGGATGCTGGAAGTCAATGATCACGGATGCTGGATGTCACTGATCATCAAGGATGCTGGAAGTCACTGATAATCACGTATGCTGGTAGTCACTGATCATCATGGATGCTGGAAGTCACTGTTCATCATGGATGCTGGAAGTCACTGATCACGGATGCTGGAAGTCACTGTTCATCATGGATGCTGGAAGTCACAGATCATCACGGATGCTGGAAGTCACTGATCACGGATGCTGGATGTCACTGATCTCACGGATGCTGGAGATCACTGATCATCACGGGTGCTGGAAGTCACCGATCATCACGGATGCTGGAAGGCACTGATCATCACGGTTGCTGGAAGTTACTGATCATCACGGATGCTGGAAGTCACTGATCACGGATGCTGAAAGTCACTGATCATCATGGATGCTGGAAGTCACTGATCACGGATGCTGGAAGTCACTGATCATCAAGGATGCTGGAAGTCACTGATAATCACGGATGCTGGTAGTCACTGATCATCATGGATGCTGGAAGTCACAGATCATCACGGATGCTGGAAGTCACTGATCACGAATGCTGGATGTCACTGATCATCAAGGATGCTGGAAGTCACTGATAATCACGTATGCTGGTAGTCACTGATCATCATGGATGCTGGAAGTCACAGATCATCACGGATGCTGGAAGTCACTGATCACGGATGCTGGATGTCACTGATCTCACGGATGCTGGAGGTCACTGATCATCACGGATGCTGGAAGTCACTGATCATGGATGCTGGTAGTCACTGATCATCAAGGATGCTGGAAGTCACTGATAATCACTGATGCTGGTAGTCACTGATCATCATGGATGCTGGAAGTCACAGATCATCACGGATGCTGGAAGTCACTGATCACGGATGCTGGATGTCCCTGATCTCACGGATGCTGGATGTCACTGATCGTCACAGCTGCCGGAAGTAACTGATCATCATGGATGCTGGAAGTCACTGCTCCTCATGGATGTTCGAATTCACTGACCATCACGGCTGCTGGAAGTCACTGATCACGGATGCTGGAAGTCATTGATCACGGATGCCGGAAGTCACTGATCATCATGGATGCTGGAAGTCACTGATCATCACTGATGCTGGAAGTCACTGATCATCACGGATGCTGGAAGTCGCTGATCACGGATGTTGGAAGACACTGATCATGATGCTGGAAGTCACTGATCTTCATGGATGCTGGAAGACACTGATCACAGATGCTGGAAGACACTGATCTTCACGGATTCTGGAAGTCACTGATCATCACCGATGCTGGAAGACACTGATCATGATGCTGGAAGTCACTGACCATCATGGATGCTCGAAGTCACTGATCATCACGGAGGCTGGAAGACTCTGTTCATGATGCTGGAAGTCACTGATAACGGATGGGGGACGTCACAGACAATCACGGATGCTGGAAGACACTGATCACGGATGCTGGACGTCACAGACAATCACGGATGCTGGAAGACACTGATCATGATACTGGAAGACACTGCTCATCACGGATGCTGGAAGTCACTGATCATCACGGATACAGGAAGTCACTGATCACGGATGCTGGAAGTCACTGATCACGGATGCTGGAAGTCACTGAACATCACGGTTGCTGGAAGTCACTAATCATCACGGATGCTGGAAGGCACTGATCATCACGGTTGCTGGAAGTCACTGATCATCACGGATGCTGGAAGGCACTGATCATCACGGTTGCTGGAAGTCACTGATCATCACGGATGCTGGAAGTCACTGATCACGGATGCTGAAAGTCACTGATCATGATGCTGGAAGTCACTGATCATCATGGATGCTGGAAGTCACTGATCACAGATGCTGGAAGTCACTGATCATCACGGATGCTGGAAGTCACTGATCACGGATGCTGGATGTCACTGATCTCACGGATGCTGGAGGTCACTGACCATCACGGATGCTGGAAGTCACTGATCATGGATGCTGGTAGTCACTGATCATCAAGGATGCTGGAAGTCACTGATAATCACTGTTGCTGGTAGTCACTGATCATCATGGATGCTGGAAGTCACAGATCATCACGGATGCTGGAAGTCACTGATCACGGATGCTGGATGTCCCTGATCTCACGGATGCTGGATGTCACTGATCGTCACAGCTGCCGGAAGTAACTGATCATCATGGATGCTGGAAGTCACTGCTCCTCATGGATGTTCGAATTAACTGACCATCACGGCTGCTGGAAGTCACTGATCACGGATGCTGGAAGTCATTGATCACGGATGCCGGAAGTCACTGATCATCATGGATGCTGGAAGTCACTGATCATCACTGATGCTGGAAGTCACTGATCATCACGGATGCTGGAAGTCACTGATCACGGATGTTGGAAGACACTGATCATGATGCTGGAAGTCACTGATCTTCATGGATGCTGGAAGACACTGATCATGATGCTGGAAGTCACTGATCATCACGGATGCTGGAAGTCACTGATCACGGATGTTGGATGTCCCTGATCTCACGGATGCTGAATGTCACTGATCGTCACAGCTGCCGGAAGTAACTGATCATCATGGATGCTGGAAGTCACTGCTCCTCATGGATGTTCGAATTCACTGACCATCACGGCTGCTGGAAGTCACTGATCACGGATGCTGGAAGTCATTGATCATGGATGCCGGAAGTCACTGATCATCATGGATGCTGGAAGTCACTGATCATCACTGATGCTGGAAGTCACTGATCATCACGGATGCTGGAAGTGACTGATCACGGATGTTGGAAGATATCGATCATGATGCTGGAAGTCACTGATCTTCATGGATGCTGGAAGACACTGATCATGATGCTGAAAGTCACTGATCTTCATGGATACTGGAAGTCACTGATCACAGATGCTGGAAGACACTGATCTTCACGGATTCTGGAAGTCACTGATCATCACCGATGCTGGAAGACACAGATCATGATGCTGGAAGTCACTGACCATCATGGATGCTCGAAGTCACTGATCATCACGGAGGCTGGAAGACACTGATCATGATGCTGGAAGACACTGCTCATCACGGATGCTGGAAGTCACTGATCATCACGGATACAGGAAGTCACTGATCACGGATGCTGGAAGTCACTGATCTTCATGGATTCTGGAAGTCACTGATCATCACGGATGCTGGACGTCACAGACAATCACGGATGCTGGAAGACACTGATCATGATGCTGGAAGACACTGCTCATCACGGATGCTGGAAGTCACTGATCATCACGGATACAGGAAGTCACTGATCACGGATGCTGGAAGTCACTGATCACGGATGCTGGAAGTCACTGAACATCACGGTTGCTGGAAGTCACTGATCATCACGGATGCTGGAAGGCACTGATCATCACGGTTGCTGGAAGTCACTGATCATCACGGATGCTGGAAGGCACTGATCATCACGGTTGCTGGAAGTCACTGATCATCACGGATGCTGGAAGTCACTGATCACGGATGCTGAAAGTCACTCATCATGATGCTGGAAGTCACTGATCATCATGGATGCTGGAAGTCACTGATCACGGATGCTGGAAGTCACTGATCATCAAGGATGCTGGAAGTCACTGATAATCACGGATGCTGGTAGTCACTGATCATCATGGATGCTGGAAGTCACAGATCATCACGGATGCTGGAAGTCAATGATCACGGATGCTGGATGTCACTGATCATCAAGGATGCTGGAAGTCACTGATAATCACGTATGCTGGTAGTCACTGATCATCATGGATGCTGGAAGTCACTGTTCATCATGGATGCTGGAAGTCACTGATCACGGATGCTGGAAGTCACTGATCATCATGGATGCTGGAAGTCACTGATCATCATGGATGCTGGAAGTCACTGATCATCATGGATGCTGGAAGTCACTTATTACGGAGGCTAGAAGTCACTGATCATCACTGATGCTGGAAGTCACTGATCATCAAGGATGCTGGAAGTCACTGATCATCACGGATGCTGGAAGTCACTGATCACCGATGCTGGTAGTCCCTGATCATCACGGATGTTGGAAGTCACTGATCATGGATGCTGGAAGTCACTGATCATCAAGGATGCTGGAAGTCACTGATCATCACGTATTCTGGAAGTCACTGATCATCACGGATGCTGGAAGTCACTGATCATGGATGCTGGAAGTCACTGATTATCACGGATGCTGGAAGTCTCTGATCATCACGGATGCTGGAAGTCACTGATCACCGATGCTGGTAGTCACTGATCATCAAGGATACTAGAAGTCACTGATCATCACAGATGCTGGAAGTCACTGATCACCGATGCTGGTAGTCACTGATCATCACTGATGTTGGAAGTCACTGATCATGGATGCTGGAAGTCACTGATCATCACGGATGCTGGAAGTCACTGATCATCACGTATTCTGGAAGTCACTGATCATCAAGGATGCTGAAAGTCACTGATCATCACGGATGCTGGTAGTCACTGATCATCATGGATGCTGGAAGTCACAGATCATCACGGATGCTGGAACTCACTGATCACGGAAACTGGAAGTCACTGATCATGGATGCCGGAAGTCACTGATCATGGATGTCGGAAGTCACTGTCCAGGGATGCCGGAAGTCACTCATCACGGATACCGGAAGTCACTGATCACGTATGCCGGAAGTCACTGATCACGGATGCTGGAAGTCACTGATCATGGATGCCGGAAGTCAATGATCATCATGGATGCTGGAAGTCACTGTTCACAGATGCTGGAAGTCACTGATCATCAAGGATGCTGGAAGTCACTGATCACGGATGATGGAAGTCACTGATCATCACGGATGCTGGAAGTCACTGATCATCATGGATGCTGGAAGTCACTGATCATGGATGCCGGAAGTCAGTGATCATCACGGATGCTGGAAGTCACTGTTCACAGATGCTGGAAGTCACTGATCATCAAGGATGCTGGAAGTCACTGATCTCTGATGCCGGAAGTCACTGATCATCACGGATGCTGGAAGTCACTGTTCACAGATGCTGGAAGTCACTGATCATCAAGGATGCTGGAAGTCACTGATCTCTGATGCCGGAAGTCACTGATCATCACAGATGCTGGAAGTCACTGATCACGGATGCTGGAAGTCACTGATCATCACGCTTGCTGGAAGTCACTGATCATCACGGATGCTGGAAGTCCCTGATCATCACGGATGCTGGAAGTCACTGATCATCACCGATGCTGGAAGTCACTGATCATCACGGATGCTGGAAGTCACTGACCACGGATGCTGGAAGTCACTGATCACGGATGCTGGAAGTCACTGATCATGGATGCCGGAAGTCACTGATCACGGATGCTGGAAGTCACTGATACTGATGCCGGAAGTCACTGATCACGGATGCTGGTAGTCACTGATCATCAAGGATGCTGGAAGTCACTGATCATCACGGATGCTGGAAGTCACTGATCACCGATGCTGGTAGTCACTGATCATCACGGATGCTGGAAGTCACTGATCACGGATGCTGGAAGTCACTGATCATCACGGATGCTGGAAGTCACTGATCATCACGGATTCTGGAAGTCACTGATCATCACGGATGCTGGAAGTCACTGATCACCGATGCTGGTAGTCACTGATCATCACTGATGCTGGAAGTCGCTGATCACTGATGCTGGAACTCACTGATCATCACGGATTCTGGAAGTCACTGATCATCACGGATGCTGGAAGTCACTTATCACTGATGCTGGAAGTCACTGATCATCACGAATGCTGGAAGTCTCTGATCATCACGGATGCTGGTAGTCACTAATCACGGATGCTGGAAGTCACTGATCATCACGGATGCTGGAAGTCACTGATCACGGATGCTGGTAGTCACTGATCATCAAGGATGCTGGAAGTCACTGATCATCACCGATGCTGGAAGTCACTGATCATCACGGATGCTGGAAGTCACTGATCACGGATGCTGGAAGTCACTGATCACGGATGCTGGAAGTCACTGATCATGGATGCCGGAAGTCACTGATCACGGATGCTGGAAGTCACTGATACTGATGCCGGAAGTCACTGATCACGGATGCCGGAAGTCACTGATCATCACGGATGTTGGAAGTCACTGATCACGGATGCCGGAAGTCACTGATCATCACGGATGCTGGAAGTCACTGATCATCACGGATGATGGAAGTCACTGATAATCATGGATGCTGGAAGTCACCGATCATCATGGATGCTGGAAGTCACTGATCATCACGGATGTTGGAGTTCACTGATCACGGAAACTGGAAGTCACTGATCATGGATGCCGGAAGTCACTGATCACGGATGCTGGAAGTCACTGATACTGATGCCGGAAGTCACTGATCACGGATGCCGGAAGTCACTGATCATCACGGATGTTGGAAGTCACTGATCACGGATGCCGGAAGTCACTGATCACGGATGCCGGAAGTCACTGATCATCACGGATGTTGGAAGTCAGTGATCATCGTGGATGCTTCAAATCACTGTTCACAGATGATGGAAGTCACTGATCATCAAGGATGCTGGAAATCACTGATCACGGATGCTGCAAGTCACTGATCATCACGGATGCTGGAAGTCAATGATCACCGATGCTGGTAGTCACTGATCATCAAGGATGCTGGAAGTCACTGATCATCACGGATGCTGGAAGTCACTGATCATCACTGATGCTGGTAGTCACTGATCATCACGGATGCTGGAAGTCACTGATCATCAAGGATGCTGGAAGTCACTGATCATCACGGATTCTGGAAGTCACTGATCATCACGGATGCTGGAAGTCACTGATCACCGATGCTGGTAGTCACTGATCATCACTGATGCTGGCAGTCACTGATCACGGATGCTGGAAGTCACTGATCATCAAGGATGCTGGAACTCACTGATCATCACGGATTCTGGAAGTCACTGATCATCACGGATGCTGGAAGTCACTTATCACTGATGCTGGAAGTCACTGATCATCACGAATGCTGGAAGTCTCTGATCATCACGGATGCTGGTAGTCACTAATCACGGATGCTGGAAGTCACTGATCATCACGGATGCTGGAAGTAACTGATCACGGATGCTGGTAGTCACTGATCATCAAGGATGCTGGAAGTCACTGATAATCACGGATGCTGGAAGACACTGATCATGATGCTGGAAGTCACTGATCATCATGGATGCTGGAAGTCACTGATCACAGATGCTGGAAGTCACTGATCATCACGGATGCTGGAAGTCACTGATCACGGATGCTGGATGTCACTGATCTCACGGATGCTGGAGGTCACTGATCATCACGGATGCTGGAAGTCTCTGATCATGGATGCTGGTAGTCACTGATCATCAAGGATGCTGGAAGTCACTGATAATCACGGATGCTGGTAGTCACTGATTATCATGGATGCTGGAAGTCACAGATCATCACGGATGCTGGAAGTCACTGATCACGGATGCTGGATGTCACTGATCTCACGGATGCTGGATGTCACTGATCGTCACAGCTGCCGGAAGTAACTGATCATCATGGATGCTGGAAGTCACTGCTCCTCATGGATGTTCGAATTCACTGACCATCACGGCTGCTGGAAGTCACTGATCACGGATGCTGGAAGTCACTGATCACGAATGCCGGAAGTCACTGATCATCACTGATGCTGGAAGTCACTGATCATCACGGATGCTGGAAGTCACTGATCATGGATGCTGGAAGTCACTGATCACGGATGGCGGAAGTCACTGATCATCATGGATGCTGGAAGTCTCTGATCACGGATGTTGGAAGACACTGATCATGATGCTGGAAGTCACTGATCATCATGGATGCTGGAAGTCACTGATCACAGATGCTGGAAGTCACTGATCATCACGGATGCTGGAAGTCACTGATCACGGATGCTGGAAGTCACTGATCACGGATGCTGGAAGTCACTGATCATGGATGCCGGAAGTCACTGATCACGGATGCTGGAAGTCACTGATACTGATGCCGGAAGTCACTGATCACGGATGCCGGAAGTCACTGATCATCACGGATGTTGGAAGTCACTGATCACGGATGCCGGAAGTCACTGATCATCATGGATGCTGGAAGTCACTGATCATCACGGATGATGGAAGTCACTGATAATCATGGATGCTGGAAGTCACCGATCATCATGGATGCTGGAAGTCACTGATCATCACGGATGTTGGAGGTCACTGATCACGGAAACTGGAAGTCACTGATCATGGATGCCGGAAGTCACTGATCACGGATGCTGGAAGTCACTGATACTGATGCCGGAAGTCACTGATCACGGATGCCGGAAGTCACTGATCATCACGGATGTTGGAAGTCACTGATCACGGATGCCGGAAGTCACTGATCACGGATGCCGGAAGTCACTGATCATCACGGATGTTGGAAGTCAGTGATCATCGTGGATGCTTCAAATCACTGTTCACAGATGATGGAAGTCACTGATCATCAAGGATGCTGGAAATCACTGATCACGGATGCTGCAAGTCACTGATCATCACGGATGCTGGAAGTCAATGATCACCGATGCTGGTAGTCACTGATCATCAAGGATGCTGGAAGTCACTGATCATCACGGATGCTGGAAGTCACTGATCACCGATGCTGGTAGTCACTGATCATCACGGATGCTGGAAGTCACTGATCACGGATGCTGGAAGTCACTGATCATCAAGGATGCTGGAAGTCACTGATCATCACGGATTCTGGAAGTCACTGATCAGCACGGATGCTGGAAGTCACTGATCACCAATGCTGGTAGTCACTGATCATCACTGATGCTGGCAGTCACTGATCACGGATGCTGGAAGTCACTGATCATCAAGGATGCTGGAACTCACTGATCATCACGGATTCTGGAAGTCACTGATCATCACGGATGCTGGAAGTCACTTATCACTGATGCTGGAAGTCACTGATCATCACGAATGCTGGAAGTCTCTGATCATCACGGATGCTGGTAGTCACTAATCACGGATGCTGGAAGTCACTGATCATCACGGATGCTGGAAGTAACTGATCACGGATGCTGGTAGTCACTGATCATCAAGGATGCTGGAAGTCACTGATAATCACGGATGCTGGAAGACACTGATCATGATGCTGGAAGTCACTGATCATCATGGATGCTGGAAGTCACTGATCACAGATGCTGGAAGTCACTGATCATCACGGATGCTGGAAGTCACTGATCACGGATGCTGGATGTCACTGATCTCACGGATGCTGGAGGTCACTGATCATCACGGATGCTGGAAGTCTCTGATCATGGATGCTGGTAGTCACTGATCATCAAGGATGCTGGAAGTCACTGATAATCACGGATGCTGGTAGTCACTGATTATCATGGATGCTGGAAGTCACAGATCATCACGGATGCTGGAAGTCACTGATCACGGATGCTGGATGTCACTGATCTCACGGATGCTGGATGTCACTGATCGTCACAGCTGCCGGAAGTAACTGATCATCATGGATGCTGGAAGTCACTGCTCCTCATGGATGTTCGAATTCACTGACCATCACGGCTGCTGGAAGTCACTGATCACGGATGCTGGAAGTCACTGATCACGAATGCCGGAAGTCACTGATCATCACTGATGCTGGAAGTCACTGATCATCACGGATGCTGGAAGTCACTGATCATGGATGCTGGAAGTCACTGATCACGGATGGCGGAAGTCACTGATCATCATGGATGCTGGAAGTCTCTGATCACGGATGTTGGAAGACACTGATCATGATGCTGGAAGTCACTGATCATCATGGATGCTGGAAGTCACTGATCACAGATGCTGGAAGTCACTGTTCATCACGGATGCTGGAAGTCACTAATCACGGATGCTGGAAGACACTGATCTTCACGGATTCTGGAAGTAACTGATCATCACGGAGGCTGGAAGTCACTGATAATCATGGATTTTGGAAGTCACTGACCATCATGGATGCTCGATGTCACTGACCATCACGGATGCTGGAAGACACTGATCATGATGCTGGAAGTCACTGATCTTCATGGATGCTGGAATTCACTGATCACGGATGCTGGAAGACACTGATCTTCACGGATTCTGGAAGTCACAGATCATCACCGATGCTGGAAGTCACTGATAATCATGGATTTTGGAAGTCACTGACCATCATGGATGCTCGAAGTCACTGACCATCACGGATGCTGGAAGTCACTGATCACGGATGCTGGAAGTCACTGATCATCACGGATGCTGGAAGTCACTGATCATCCCGGATGCTGGAAGTCACTGATCATCACGGATGCTGGAAGTCACTGATCACGGATGCTGGAAGTCACTGATCATGATGCTGGAAGTCACTGATCATCATGGATGCTGGAAGTCACTGATCACAGATGCTGGAAGTCACTGATAACGGATGCTGGACGTCACAGACCATCACGGATTCTGGAAGTCACTGATCATGATGCTGGAAGTCACTGATCATGGATGCTGGACGTCACAGACCATCACGGATGCTGGAAGACACTGATCATGATGCTGGAAGACACTGATCATCACGGATACAGGAAGTCACTGATCACGGATGCTGGAAGTCACCGATCATCATGGATGCTGTAAGTCACTGATCACGGATGATTGAAGTCACTGATCATCACGGATGCTGGAAGTCACTGATCATCACGGATGCTGGAAGTCACTGATCACGGATGCTGGAAGTCACTGATCATCACGGTTGCTGGAAGTCACTGATCATCACAGATGCTGCAAGTCACTGATCATCACGGATGCTGGAAGTCACTGATCACGGATGCTGGAAGTCACTGATCATCACGGTTGCTGGAAGTCACTGATCATCACGGATGCTGGAAGTCACCGATCATCACGGATGCTGGAAGTCACTGATCACGGATGCTGGAAGTCACTGATCATCACGGTTGCTGGAAGTCACTGATCACGGATGCTGGAAGTCACTGATCATCACGGATTCTGGAAGTCACTGTTCACAGATGCTGGAAGTCACTGATCATCACGGATGCTGGAAGTCACTGATCACCGATGCTGGTAGTCACTGATCATCACGGATGCTGGAAGTCACTGATCATGGATGCTGGAAGTCACTGATCACGGATGGCGGAAGTCACTGATCATCAAGGATGCTGGAAGTCACTGATCATCACGGATGCTGGAAGTCACTGCTCACGGATGCTGGAAGTCACTGATCATCACGGATGCTGGATGTCCCTGATCATCACGGATGCTGGTAGTCACTGATCATCATGGATGCTGGAAGTCACAGATCATCACGGATGCTGGAAGTCACTGATCACGGATGCTGGATGTCACTGATCTCACGGATGCTGGAAGTCACTGATCATCATGGATGCTTGTAGTCACTGATCTCGGATGCTGGAAGTCACTGATCTCACGGATGCTGGAAGTCACTGATCATCACGGATGCTGGAAGTCACTGATCATCACGGATGCTGGAAGTCACTGATCATCATGGATGCTGGAAGTAACCGCTCATGGATCCTGGAAGTCACTGATCATCACGGATTCTGGAAGTCACTGTTCACAGATGCTGGAAGTCACTGATCATCCCGGATGCTGGAAGTCACCGATCATCACGGATGCTGGAAGTCACTGATCACGGATGCTGGAAGTCACTGATCACGGATGCTGGAAGTCACTGATCATCACGGTTGCTGGAAGTCACTGATCACGGATGCTGGAAGTCACTGATCATCATGGATGCTGGAAGTCACAGATCATCACGGATGCTGGAAGTCACTGATCACGGATGCTGGATGTCACTGATCTCACAGATGCTGGAAGTCACTGATCATCATGGATGCTGGAAGTCACTGATCACGGATGCTGGAAGTCACTGATCATCACGGTTGCTGGAAGTCACTGATCACGGATGCTGGAAGTCACTGATCATCACGGATTCTGGAAGTCACTGTTCACAGATGCTGGAAGTCACTGATCATCACGGATGCTGGAAGTCACTGATCACTGATGCTGGTAGTCACTGATCATCACGGATGCTGGAAGTCACTGATCATGGATGCTGGAAGTCACTGATCATCACGGATGCTGGAAGTCACTTCTCACGGATGCTGGAAGTCACTGATCATCACGGATGCTGGATGTCACTGATCATCACGGATGCTGGTAGTCACTGATCATCATGGATGCTGGAAGTCACAGATCATCACGGATGCTGGAAGTCACTGATCACGGATGCTGGATGTCACTGATCTCACGGATGCTGGAAGTCACTGATCATCATGGATGCTTGTAGTCACTGATCTCGGATGCTGGAAGTCACTGATCTCACGGATGCTGGAAGTCACTGATCATCACGGATGCTGGAAGTCACTGATCATCACGGATTCTGGAAGTCACTGTTCACAGATGCTGGAAGTCACTGATCATCACGGATGCTGGAAGTCACTGATCACCGATGCTGGTAGTCACTGATCATCACGGATGCTGGAAGTCACTGATCATCATGGATGCTTGTAGTCACTGATCTCGGATGCTGGAAGTCACTGATCTCACGGATGCTGGAAGTCACTGATCATCACGGATGCTGGAAGTCACTGATCATCACGGATGCTGGAAGTCACTGATCATCATGGATGCTGGAAGTCACCGCTCATGGATCCTGGAAGTCACTGATCATCACGGATTCTGGAAGTCACTGTTCACAGATGCTGGAAGTCACTGATCATCACGGATGCTGGAAGTCACTGATCATCACGGATGCTGGAAGTCACTGATCATCATGGATGCTGGAAGTCACTGATCATCACGGATGCTGGAAGTCACTGATCATCACGGATGCTGGAAGTCACTGATCATCACGGATGCTGGTAGTCACTGATCACGGATGCTGGAAGTCACTGATCATCACGGATTCTGGATGTCACTGATCACGGATGCTGGTAGTCACTGATCATCAAGGATGCTGGAAGTCACTGATCATCACGGATGCTGGTAGTCACTGATCATCACGGATGTTGTAGGTCACTGATCACGGAAACTGGAAGTCACTGATCATGGATGCCGGAAGTCACTGATCATGGATGTCGGAAGTCACTGTCCATGGATGCCGGAAGTCACTGATCACGGATGCTGGAAGTCACTGATCATCACGGTTGCTGGAAGTCACTGATCACGGATGCTGGAAGTCACTGATCATCACGGATTCTGGAAGTCACTGTTCACAGATGCTGGAAGTCACTGATCATCACGGATGCTGGAAGTCACTGATCACCGATGCTGGAAGTCACTGATCATCACGGATTCTGGAAGTCACTGTTCACAGATGCTGGAAGTCACTGATCATCACGGATGCTGGAAGTCACTGATCATGGATGCTGGAAGTCACTGATCATCAAGGATGCTGGAAGTCACTGATCATCACGGATGCTGGAAGTCACTGCTCACGGATGCTGGAAGTCACTGATCATCACGGATGCTGGATGTCACTGATCATCACGGATGCTGGTAGTCACTGATCATCATGGATGCTGGAAGTCACAGATCATCACGGATGCTGGAAGTCACTGATCACGGATGCTGGATGTCACTGATCTCACGGATGCTGGAAGTCACTGATCATCATGGATGCTGGAAGTCACTGATCACGGATGCTGGAAGTCACTGATCATCACGGTTGCTGGAAGTCACTGATCACGGATGCTGGAAGTCACTGATCATCACGGATTCTGGAAGTCACTGTTCACAGATGCTGGAAGTCACTGATCATCACGGATGCTGGACGTCACTGATCACTGATGCTGGTAGTCACTGATCATCACGGATGCTGGAAGTCACTGATCATGGATGCTGGAAGTCACTGATCATCAAGGATGCTGGAAGTCACTGATCATCACGGATGCTGGAAGTCACTTCTCACGGATGCTGGAAGTCACTGATCATCACGGATGCTGGATGTCACTGATCATCACGGATGCTGGTAGTCACTGATCATCATGGATGCTGGAAGTCACAGATCATCACGGATGCTGGAAGTCACTGATCACGGATGCTGGATGTCACTGATCTCACGGATGCTGGAAGTCACTGATCATCATGGATGCTTGTAGTCACTGATCTCGGATGCTGGAAGTCACTGATCTCACGGATGCTGGAAGTCACTGATCATCACGGATGCTGGAAGTCACTGATCATCACGGATGCTGGAAGTCACTGATCATCATGGATGCTGGAAGTCACCGCTCATGGATCCTGGAAGTCACTGATCATCACGGATTCTGGAAGTCACTGTTCACAGATGCTGGAAGTCACTGATCATCACGGATGCTGGAAGTCACCGATCATCACGGATGCTGGAAGTCACTGATCACGGATGCTGGAAGTCACTGATCACGGATGCTGGAAGTCACTGATCATCACGGTTGCTGGAAGTCACTGATCACGGATGCTGGAAGTCACTGATCATCACGGATTCTGGAAGTCACTGTTCACAGATGCTGGAAGTCACTGATCATCACGGATGCTGGAAGTCACTGATCACCGATGCTGGTAGTCACTGATCATCACGGATGCTGGAAGTCACTGATCATGGATGCTGGAAGTCACTGATCATCATGGATGCTTGTAGTCACTGATCTCGGATGCTGGAAGTCACTGATCTCACGGATGCTGGAAGTCACTGATCATCACGGATGCTGGAAGTCACTGATCATCACGGATGCTGGAAGTCACTGATCATCATGGATGCTGGAAGTCACCGCTCATGGATCCTGGAAGTCACTGATCATCACGGATTCTGGAAGTCACTGTTCACAGATGCTGGAAGTCACTGATCATCACGGATGCTGGAAGTCACTGATCATCACGGATGCTGGAAGTCACTGATCATCATGGATGCTGGAAGTCACTGATCATCACGAATGCTGGAAGTCACTGATCATCACGGATGCTGGAAGTCACTGATCATCACGGATGCTGGTAGTCACTGATCACGGATGCTGGAAGTCACTGATCATCACGGATGCTGGAAGTCACTGATCACGGATGCTGGTAGTCACTGATCATCAAGGATGCTGGAAGTCACTGATCATCACGGATGCTGGTAGTCACTGATCATCACGGATGTTGTAGGTCACTGATCACGGAAACTGGAAGTCACTGATCATGGATGCCGGAAGTCACTGATCATGGATGTCGGAAGTCACTGTCCATGGATGCCGGAAGTCACTGATCACGGATGCCGGAAGTCACTGATCACAGATGCTGGAAGTCACTGATCATCACGGATGCTGGAAGTCACTGATCATCACGGATGCTGGATGTCACTGATCATCACGGATGCTGGTAGTCACTGATCATCACGGATGCTGGAAGTCACTGATCACGGATGCTGGATGTCACTGATCTCACGGATGCTGGAAGTCACTGATCATCACGGATGCTGGAAGTCACTGATCATCACGGATGCTGGTAGTCACTGATCACGGATGCTGGAAGTCACTGATCATCACGGATGCTGGAAGTCACTGATCACGGATGCTGGTAGTCACTGATCATCAAGGATGCTGGATGTCATTGATCATCACGGATGCTGGTAGTCACTGATCATCATGGATGCTGGAAGTCACAGATCATCACGGATGCTGGAAGTCATTGATCACGGATGCTGGATGTCACTGATCTCACGGATGCTGGAAGTCACTGATCATCATGGATGCTTGTAGTCACTGATCTCGGATGCTGGAAGTCACTGATCTCACGGATGCTGGAAGTCACTGATCATCACGGATGCTTGTAGTCACTGATCACGGATGCTGGAACTCACTGATCATCACGGATGCTGGAAGCCACTGATCATCACGGATGCTGGAAGTCACTGATCATCATGGATGCTGGAAGTCACTGATCATCATGGATGCTGGAAGTCACCGATCATGGATCCTGGAAGTCACTGATCATGGATGCCGGAAGTCACTGATCACAGATACCGGAAGTCACTGATCACGGATGCCGGAAGTCACTGATCACGGATGCTGAAAGTCACTGATCATGGATGCCGGAAGTCAATGATCATAACGGATGCTGGAAGTCAGTGATCATCATGGATGCTGGAAGTCACTGTTCACAGATGCTGGAAGTCACTGATCATCAAGGATGCTGGAAATCACTGATCACTGATGCTGGAAGTCACTGATCACACATGCTGGAAGTCACTGATCACAGATGCTGGAAGTCACTAATCACGGATCCTGGAAGTCACTGATCATCACGGACGTTGGAGGTCACTGATCACGGAAACTGGAAGTCACTGATCATGGATGCCAGAAGTCATTGATCTCGGATGCTGGAAGTCACTGATCACTGATGCCGGAAGTCACTGATCACGGATGCCGGAAGTCACTGATCACGGATGCTGGAAGTCACTAATCACGGATGCCTGAAGTCACTGAACACGGATCCTGGAAGTCACTGATCATCACGGATGCTGGAAGTCACTGATCACCGATGCTGGTAGTCACTGATCATCAAGGATGCTTGAAGTCACTGATCATCACGGATGCTGGAAGTCACTGATCACAGATGCTGGAAGTCACTGATCATCACGGATGCTGGAAGTCACTGATCATGGATGCTGGAAGTCACTGATCATCAAGGATGCTGGAAGTCACTGATCATCACGGATTCTGGAAGTCACTGATCATCACGGATGCTGGAAGTCACTGATCACGGATGCTGGAAGTCACTGATCATCACGGATGCTGGATGTCTCTGATCATCACGGATGCTGGTAGTCACTGATCACGGATGCTGGAAGTCACTGATCAGCACGGATGCTGGAAGTCACTGATCACGGATGCTGGTAGTCACTGATCATCAAGGATGCTGGATGTCACTGATCATCACGGATACTGGTAGTCACTGATCATCATGGATGCTGGAAGTCACAGATCATCACGGATGCTGGAAGTCACTGATCACGGATGCTGGATGTCACTGATCTCACGGATGCTGGAAGTCACTGATCATCACGAATGCTTGTAGTCACTAATAATCATGGATGCTGGAAGTCACTGATCACGGATGCTGGAAGTCACTGATCATCACTGATGCTGGAAGTCACTGATCACGGATGCTGGAAGTCACTGATCATCACTGATGCTGGAAGTCACTGATCACGGATGCTGGAAGTCACTGATCATCACGGATGCTGGAAGTCTCTGATCATCATGGATTCTGGAAGTCACTGATCATCACTGATGTTGGAAATCACTGATCATCATGGATGCTGGAAGTCACTGATCATCACGGATGCTGGAAGTCACTGATCATCACGGATGCTGGAAGTCACTGATCATCATGGATCCTGGAAGTCACTGATCATCACGGATTCTGGAAGTCACTGTTCACAGATGCTGGAAGTCACTGATCTTCAAGGATGCTGGAAGTCACTGATCATCACGGATGCTGGAAGTCACTGATCATCACGGATGCTGGAAGTCACTGATCATCACGGATGCTGGAGGTCACTGATCACGGAAACTGGAAGTCACTGATCATGGATGCCGGAAGTCACTGATCTTGATGCCGGAAGTCACTGTCCATGGATGCCGGAAGTCACTGATCACGGATACCGGAAGTCATTGATCACGTATGCTGGAAGTCACTGATCACGGATGCTGGAAGTCACTGATCACGGATGCCGGAAGTCACTGATCACGGATGCTGGAAGTCACTGTTCACAGATGCTGGAAGTCACTGTTCATCATGGATGCTGGAAGTCACAGATCATCATGGATGCTGGTAGTCACTGATCATCATGGATGCTGGAAGTCACAGATCATCATGGATGCTGAATGTCACTGATTATCTTGAATTCTGGAAGTCTCTGATCATCACGGATGCTGGAAGTCACTGATCACGGATGCTGGAAGTCGCTGATCATCACGGATGCTGGAAATCACTGATCATCACGGATGCTGGAAGTCACTGATCATGGATGCTGGAAGTCACTGATCATCAAGGATGCTGGAAGTCACTGATCATCACGGATTCTGGAAGTCACTGATCATCACGGATGCTGGAAGTCACTGATCACGGATGCTGGAAGTCACTGATCATCACGGATGCTGGATGTCTCTGATCATCACGGATGCTGGTAGTCACTGATCACGGATGCTGGAAGTCACTGATCAGCACGGATGCTGGAAGTCACTGATCACGGATGCTGGTAGTCACTGATCATCAAGGATGCTGGATGTCACTGATCATCACGGATACTGGTAGTCACTGATCATCATGGATGCTGGAAGTCACAGATCATCACGGATGCTGGAAGTCACTGATCACGGATGCTGGATGTCACTGATCTCACGGATGCTGGAAGTCACTGATCATCACGAATGCTTGTAGTCACTAATAATCATGGATGCTGGAAGTCACTGATCACGGATGCTGGAAGTCACTGATCATCACTGATGCTGGAAGTCACTGATCACGGATGCTGGAAGTCACTGATCATCACTGATGCTGGAAGTCACTGATCACGGATGCTGGAAGTCACTGATCATCACGGATGCTGGAAGTCTCTGATCATCATGGATTCTGGAAGTCACTGATCATCACTGATGTTGGAAATCACTGATCATCATGGATGCTGGAAGTCACTGATCATCACGGATGCTGGAAGTCACTGATCATCACGGATGCTGGAAGTCACTGATCATCATGGATCCTGGAAGTCACTGATCATCACGGATTCTGGAAGTCACTGTTCACAGATGCTGGAAGTCACTGATCTTCAAGGATGCTGGAAGTCACTGATCATCACGGATGCTGGAAGTCACTGATCATCACGGATGCTGGAAGTCACTGATCATCACGGATGCTGGAGGTCACTGATCACGGAAACTGGAAGTCACTGATCATGGATGCCGGAAGTCACTGATCTTGATGCCGGAAGTCACTGTCCATGGATGCCGGAAGTCACTGATCACGGATACCGGAAGTCATTGATCACGTATGCTGGAAGTCACTGATCACGGATGCTGGAAGTCACTGATCACGGATGCCGGAAGTCACTGATCACGGATGCTGGAAGTCACTGTTCACAGATGCTGGAAGTCACTGTTCATCATGGATGCTGGAAGTCACAGATCATCATGGATGCTGGTAGTCACTGATCATCATGGATGCTGGAAGTCACAGATCATCATGGATGCTGAATGTCACTGATTATCTTGAATGCTGGAAGTCTCTGATCATCACGGATGCTGGAAGTCACTGATCACGGATGCTGGAAGTCGCTGATCATCACGGATGCTGGAAATCACTGATCATCACGGATGCTGGAAGTCACTGATCATGGATGCTGGAAGTCACTGATCATCAAGGATGCTGGAAGTCACTGATCATCACGGATTCTGGAAGTCACTGATCATCACGGATGCTGGAAGTCACTTATCACGGATGCTGGAAGTCACTGATCATCACGGATGCTGGATGTCTCTGATCATCACGGATGCTGGTAGTCACTGATCACGGATGCTGGAAGTCACTGATCAGCACGGATGCTGGAAGTCACTGATCACGGATGCTGGTAGTCACTGATCATCAAGGATGCTGGATGTCACTGATCATCACGGATACTGGTAGTCACTGATCATCATGGATGCTGGAAGTCACAGATCATCACGGATGCTGGAAGTCACTGATCACGGATGCTGGATGTCACTGATCTCACGGATGCTGGAAGTCACTGATCATCACGAATGCTTGTAGTCACTAATAATCATGGATGCTGGAAGTCACTGATCATGGATGCTGGAAGTCACTGATCATCACTGATGCTGGAAGTCACTGATCACGGATGCTGGAAGTCACTGATCATCACTGATGCTGGAAGTCACTGATCACGGATGCTGGAAGTCACTGATCATCACGGATGCTGGAAGTCTCTGATCATCATGGATTCTGGAAGTCACTGATCATCACTGATGTTGGAAATCACTGATCATCATGGATGCTGGAAGTCACTGATCATCACGGATGCTGGAAGTCACTGATCATCACGGATGCTGGAAGTCACTGATCATCATGGATCCTGGAAGTCACTGATCATCACGGATTCTGGAAGTCACTGTTCACAGATGCTGGAAGTCACTGATCTTCAAGGATGCTGGAAGTCACTGATCATCACGGATGCTGGAAGTCACTGATCATCACGGATGCTGGAAGTCACTGATCATCACGGATGCTGGAGGTCACTGATCACGGAAACTGGAAGTCACTGATCATGGATGCCGGAAGTCACTGATCTTGATGCCGGAAGTCACTGTCCATGGATGCCGGAAGTCACAGATCATCATGGATGCTGGTAGTCACTGATCATCATGGATGCTGGAAGTCACAGATCATCATGGATGCTGAATGTCACTGATTATCTTGAATGCTGGAAGTCTCTGATCATCACGGATGCTGGAAGTCACTGATCACGGATGCTGGAAGTCGCTGATCATCACGGATGCTGGAAATCACTGATCATCATGGATTCTGGAAGTCACTGATCATCACGGATGCTGGAAGTCACTGATCATCATGGATGCTGGAAGTCACTGATCATCATGGATTCTGGAAGTCACTGATCATCACGGATGCTGGAAGTCACAGATCCCGGAAACTGGAAGTCACTGATCATCACCGATGCTGGAAGTCACTGATCATTATGAATGCTGGAAGTCACTGATCATCATGGATTCTGGAAGTCACTGATCATGGATGCTGGAAGTCACTGATCACGGATGCTGGAAGTCACTGATCACGGATGCCGGAAGTCACTGATCATCAAGGATGCTGGTAGTCACTGATCATCATGGATGCTGGAAGTCACTGTTCACAGATGCTGGAAGTCACTGTTCATCACGGATGCTGGTAGTCACTGATCATCATGGATGCTGGAAGTCACAGATCATCATGGATGCTGGTAGTCACTGATCATCATGGATGCTGGAAGTCACAGATCATCATGGATGCTGAATGTCACTGATTATCTTGAATGCTGGAAGTCTCTGATCATCACGGATGCTGGAAGTCACTGATCACGGATGCTGGAAGTCACTGATCTTCACGGATGCTGGAAATCACTGATCATCATGGATTCTGGAAGTCACTGATCATCACGGATGCTGGAAGTCACAGATCCCGGAAACTGGAAGTCACTGATCATCACGGATGCTGGAAGTCACTGATCATCATGGATGCTGGAAGTCACTGATCATCATGGATTCTGGAAGTCACTGATCATCACGGATGCTGGAAGTCACAGATCCCGGAAACTGGAAGTCACTGATCATCACGGATGCTGGAAGTCACTGATCATTATGAATGCTGGAAGTCACTGATCATCATGGATTCTGGAAGTCACTGATCATGGATGCTGGAAGTCACTGATCATCATGGATGCTGGAAGTCACTGATCATCACGGATTCTGGAAGTCACTGATCATGGATGCTGGAATTCACTGATCATCACGGATGCTGGAAGTCACTGATCATCATGGATGCTGGAATTCACTGATCATCACGGATGCTGGAAGTCACTGATCATCATGGATGCTGGAATTCACTGATCATCACGGATGCTGGAAGTCACTGATCATCATGGATGCTGGAATTCACTGATCATCACGGATGCTGCCAGTCCTCATGAGTATTTCCAGAGTTCTGTTTTTCATCATCTGCAATGGCCGATCCAACCACTTTAACGGGGTTGGCTCCTGAACTGTGTGGCAAAACATTTCCTCTTTTATCGAGCTGCTTTACACACTAATCAATTCCTAGTTTTCTAGACCTGCAGTTCAATGTACCTCTACAGTCTCCTCTACTTCACCAGAGCTGATGGTAGAGGCAGATACATTAATTGCATTTAAAAGACTCTTAGATAGGCACATGAATGAGAGCCAAATGGTGGGCTATATGTGAGGGAAGAGTTAGATTGATCTTAGATTAGGTTAAAAGCTTGGCACGACGTCATGGGTTGAAGGGACTCTACTGCACTGTAACATCCTATGTTTAAATTATACAACATATTTTAATCTAGATGATTTGTTCCTCCCTATGACTCAGAAAAAAACTCTATTGCCACACTTTATGCTCAATCCAAGTCATTTTTGAATGCAGACACACAACGTATTTCGAGCCTCAACGAAACACTCCTCCAGGACCTCCTATAGCACAAATGAGTTCAAAGTTGAAAGTATATTTATTATCAATTATACAACCTTGAGATTTGTCCGCTTACAGACAGCCACAAAGCAAGAAAACTGAAAAAAAGTAATTTAAAAAAGAAAGGCAAACACCCAACGTGCAGAGAAAGAGAAAAAAAAACACAGATCACGCAAACAATAGAAGCAAGCAACTATTTTCCAAACCAAATTGAGTCTGGAGAACCAAATCCCCGGAGTAGCCAGAGTAGGCTCAAGGCTTCGGTCTCGGTTTGTCAGATTAGTGGAGCAGGTTGCCGTGAAGTTCACAGGCACAAAGTGTGTAGCAGTGGGAACAGTCCCAGCATCAGGGAGAGTGGAATGGACATCACGGAAGAGAGAGTAAAATTGGCCCGACCCTCACCTCTTGTTCTGACACCCTACCTTTCCAGTCTATCTAGGCTGGCGTTTAAATCGGCCAAACACTGAGTTGTGCCCCGCTGGACCATGGCACAGGGAAACGCTCTGTGCCTAGACAGTACCACCCAGTCTGAAGCAGTTCTCAACCTCGCCAAATTGGCTTACTCGCACCTAGTTTTGGTGAACAGGCACCAAAACACCTCCACAACAACTCCTCTTCGAATCGCTTGCTCCAACTCCATCTCCGACAGATACACTAACTCCGTCTCCGCAACCAGCTCGAGCACATTGCTCTCTGACCATCACACCAGCATGGCTCATCCCTCGAATCAACTTCGCCTCTGCTCACCTCTTCATTGTTTGCAGTGATAATTTAGTCATATTTCCTGGCTTTTGAACTACCAGTAGGCCATTGCACAACATCAATCAGGCCATCTTAAACCGGAAAGTAGAGTCCATTAAACATTTTAGCTTCACTATTCATGGATGTTATGTATGTTTCTTTAACAGAGCTATGGCCAATTTACCAATCCTGTGGAATGATTGACTGATATTGGCAAACTATTAGCCTACATAGATTGTCCTGATGACTTTTTACAAACAGGTAGAGGGACCCCCTCATTATTGGGGTGGGGGGAAGGTTGTGTTCTTCCATTTCTCTTATTTTCCATAATTTGTTACTGCACCATCAGCACATGCGTCAAGATGTGCAAGGAGAAAAAAACGTGTTTTTTTCACATAAGCTCTGCTAGAGTGATTTTAATTTGGTATCTCAAATTCTGGGGTAGTGATTTGTGAATTCTGTAAAGACAATTTCAGTTAATCAAACAGCCATAACACCAGAATCACCAGGATCTATCCTAGGCCCAGAACATTGATGCAATCATGTCAGCTGCTCAACTTCATGAGGAAGTTTGGTATGCCAACAAAGAGTCCTGCAAATTTCTATAGATGTTCGGAGACCAACATGTTGACTGGCTGCCACAAAGCATCGTACAGAAGCTGCAATGTGTAAGGTGAAAAGCAGTTGCGAAGGGCTGTAGATCCAGCTAGCTTCATCAGTGGCAGCATTCACACCCCACCCCCACCCCCACCCCCACACATGCACACGCATTTGAGGACATCTTCAAGAGGTGATGACTCAAGAAGGTGGCAGGTACAGGAGCCTGAAAACCCACCTCAATGTTTTAGAAACTGTTTCTTCACCTGCACCCTCATGTTCTGAACAGTTCACAACCCCGCGAACACTCCCTCACCATTCCTCTTTTGTGCTATTTATTGTTTGTAACTTTCAATTTTTTATGTTTTCCACTGCACTGCTGCTGCAAAACAACAAAATTCATGACATGTGTCAGTGACAATAAACCTGACTCTGATCACCCATATAGAAACATAGAAAATAGGTGCAGGAGTAGGCCATACGGCCCTTCGAGCCTGCACCGCCATTCAGTATGATCATGGCTGATCATCCAACTCAGAACCCTGTACCTGCTTTCTCTCCATACCCCCGATCCCTTTAGCCACAAGAGCCATATCTAACTTCCTCTTAAATATAGCCAATGAACCAGCCTCAACTGTTTCCTGTGGCAGAGAATTCCACAGATTCACCACTCTCTGTGTGAAGAAGTTTTTCCTCATCTTGATCCTAAAAGGCTTCCCCTTTATCCTTAAAATGTGACCCCTTGTTCTGGACTTGCCCAACATCGGGAACAATATTCCTGCATCTAGCCTGTCCAATCCCTTTAGAATTTTATACGTTTCAATAAGATCCCCCCTCAATCTTCTAAATTACAGTGAGTATAAGCCTAGTCAATCCAGTCTTTCTTCATATGAAAGTCCTGCCCTCCTAGGAATCAAGCTGGTGAACCTTTTTTGTACTCCCTCTATGGCAAGAATGTTTTTCCTCAGATTAGGGGACCAAAACTGCACACAATACTCCAGGTGTGGTCTCACCAAGGCCTTGTACATCTGCAGTAGAACCTCCCCGCTCCTGTTCTCGAATCCTCTTGCTATGAATGCCAACATACCATTTGCCTTTTTCACCGCCTGCTGTACCTGTATGCCCACTTTCAATGACTGGTGTACAATGACACCCAGGTCTCATTGCACCTCCCCTTTTCCTAATCGGCCATCATTCAGATAATAATCTGTTTTCCTGTTCTTGCCACCAAAGTGGATATCCTTACATTTATCCACATTAAATTGCATCTGCCATGAATTTGCCCACTCACTTAACCTATTCAAGTCACCCTGCATCCTCTTCACAGCTAACACTGCCACCCAGCTTCGTGTCATCCACAAACTTGGAGATGCTGCATTTAATTCCATTGTCTAAATCATTAATATATATTGTAAACAACTGGGGTCCTAGCACTGAGCCTTGTGGTACCCCACTAGTCACTGCATGTCATTCTGAAAAGGTCCTGTTTATTCCCACTCTTTGCTTCCTGTCTGCCAACCAATTCTCTATCCACATCAATACCATACCCCCAATACCATGTGCTGTAAGTTTGCACACTAATCTCCTGTGTGGAACCTTGTCAAAAGCCTTTTGAAAATCCAGACATGAAATTCGTCAGACATGATTTTCCTTTCACAAATCCATGTTGACGTTGTCCGATGATTTCACCGCTTTCCCTATGTGCCGTTATCACATCTTTGATAACCGACTCCAGCATTTTCTCCACCACTGATGTCAGGCTAACTGGTCTATAATTCCCCGGTTTCTCTCTCCCTCCTTATTTAAAAAGTGGGGTTACATTAGCCACCCTCCAATCCTCAGGAACTTATCCAGAATCTAAAGAGTTTTGAAAAATTATCACTAATACATCCACTATTTCTTGGTCTACTTCCTTAAGCACTCTGGGATGCAGACCATCTGGCTCTGCGGATTTATCTGCCTTTAATCCCTTCAATTTACCTAACATCACTTCCCTACTAGCATGTATTTCCCTCAGTTCCTCCATCTCACTAGACACTCAGTCCCCTACTATTTCCAGAAGATTATTTATGTCCTCCTTAGTAAAGACAGAACCAAAGTAGTTATTCAATTGGTCTGCCATGTCCTTGTTCCCCATGATCAATTCACTTGTTCCTAACTGTAAGGGACCTACATTTGTCTTAACCAGTCTTTTTCTTTTCACATATCTATAAAAGCTTTTACAGTCAGTTTTTATGTTCCCTGCCAGCTTTCTCTCATAATCTTTTATTCCTTTCCTAATTAAGCCCTTTGTCCTCCTCCGCTGGACTCTGAATTTCTCCCAGTCCTCAGGTGTGCCGCTTTTTCTGGCTAACTTGTATTGTTCTTCTTTGGAATTGATACTATCCCTAATTTCCCTTGTCAGCCATGGGTGCACTACCTTCCCTGGTTTATTCTTTTGCCAAACTGGGATGAACAATTGTTGTAGTTCATCCATGCAATCTTTAAATGCTTGCCATTGCATATCCACCGTCAACCCTTTAAGTATCATTTGCCAGTCTATCTTTGCAAATTCACATCTCATATCTTCAAAGTTACCCTTCTTTAAGTTCAGAACCTTTGTTTCTGAATTAACTATGTCACTCTCCGTCTTAATGAAGAATTCCACCATATTATGGTCACTCTTACCCAAGGGGCCTCGCATGACAAGATTGCTAACTAACCCTTCTTCATTGCTCAATACCCAATCTAGAATGGCCTGCTCTCTGGATGGTTCCTCGACATGTTGGTTCAGAAAATCATCCCACATACCTTCCAAGAAATCCTCTTCCTCAGCACCCTTACCAATTTGGTTCACCCAATCTATATGTAGATTGAAGTCACCCATTATAACTACTGTTCCTTTATTGCACGCATTTCTAATTTCCTGTTTAATGCCATCCCCAACCTCACTTCTACTGTTAGGTGGCCTATACACAACTCCCACCAGCGTTTTCTGCCCCTTAGTGTTATGCAGCTCTACCCATATCAATTCCACATCCTCCAGGCTAATGTCCTTCCTTTCTATTGCGTTAGTCTCCTCTCTAACCAGCAACGCTACCTCACCTCCTTCTCTTTCCTGTCTATCCCTCCTGAATATTGAATATCCCTGGATGTTGAGCTCCCATCCTTGGTCACCCTGGAGCCATGTCTCTGTGATCCCAACTATATCATATTCATTAATAACTATCTGCACATTCAATTCATCCACCTTGTTATGAATGCTCCTTGCATTGACACACAAAGCCTTCAGGCTTGTTTTTACAACACTCTTAGCCCTTATACAATTATGTTGAAAAGTGGCCCTTTTTGATTTTTGCCCTGGATTTGCCTGCCTGCCTGCCAGCCACTTTTACTTTTCACCTTACTACTTTTTGCTTCTACCCTCATTTTACACCCCTCTGTCTCTTTGCACTTGTTCCCATCCCCCTGCCACTTTAGTTTAAATCCTCCTGAACAGCAGTAGTCAACGCTCCCCCTAGGACATTGGTTCCAGTCCAGCCCAGGTGCAGACCGTCCTGTTTGTACCAGTCCCACCTCTCCCAGAACTGGTTCCAATGCCCCAGAAATTTGAATCCTTCCCCCTTGCACCATTTTTCAAGCCACGTATTCATCTGAAATATCCTCCTGTAATATCTTACTGTAGATAGCAACACAGAATGCTACAAGTACCCAGCAGGTTGAGCAGCAATCGTGGAGAGATAACATTTTGGGCCAATGACCTTTCATGAGGTCTTAGCGAAATTCTTAAATGAAAACATCTCACCTGTGTTCACTACAGAGAATGACACTGTGGTAGGACATGTTTTAAGTTGTAGGAACCATTAGAGAATGAATGAAATGTCCCAGGTAGTCTCTCCCCCACCTCCCTTCTTTGCAATTTAAAACGTATTCTATTTTTGGCCTTTCCTAATTCAACCTGAACTGCTAATTGTTTTTTCTCCCCAGATGCTGCCCGAACAGCCGGTATCTGCAGTATGTTCTCTTTTTATTTCAGGTTTCCAGCATCTGCAAGTTAAATCATGACCAAATAGAAGGATATGGAAACACAGATCTGTAATTCCTTTAAAATGGCATCACAGCTAGATAGGGTCATAAAGAGAGCTTTTCATACATTGGCCTTCATAAGTCATGTCATATTGAGCATGAGTTGAGATGTTATGCTGAAGTTGTACTAGATGTTGGTGAGGTCTGATTTGGAATACTGTGTGCTGTTCTGGTCACTTATCTACAGGAAATATATCAATAAGATAGAAACACTACAGACAAAATTTACAAGGATGTTTCCGGGACTTGGGAACCTAAGTTAGGACTTCATTCTCTTGAGCATAATAAAATGAGGGGAGATTTGATAGAGGTGTACAGAATTATGAGGAGTATTAAAAGGGTAAGTGCAAGCACAGTTTTTCCACTGAGGTTGGATGAGACTAAAATTTGAAGTCATGGGTTAAAGCGAAAAGTGATATATATTTAAGGAGAACGTGAGGGCTAACCCCTTCACTCCGAGGGTGGTGAAAATGTGGAATAAGCTGCCAGTGGATGTAATGGATATGTGTTCAATTTCACCAGTTAAGGGAGGTTATGCGAAGTACATGAATGAAAGGGGTATGGAGGACTGTAGTCCAGTTGCAGGTCAGTGGGTCTGGGCAGAATAATCATTCAGCACAGACTAGTTGGGCTGAATGGCCTGTGACTCTGATTCTATTGCCTTTCAACTCGCAACTTCAAAGGTACTGGAAAAAGGAAGTAAATTCCTTTAATCTTCTTCTAAAAGAATAACGGCTTCAGGAGGTGGTGTTCTGGGGCCGTAGTCAGGGCAACAGTCGTAAGCTGATCAATAATTACACGTGCAATGTACCTTTCGGAACTAAGTATCATGGATGGTTGGCTCAGTTACTCTTCAATGGTGTCACTTTCATCAAACCATATTTGAACCAAATTTGGCTCAGAAATAATGCTGACAGCAAAAATACCTAATAAGTGGATTAAGCTGCTTTTTCTATGCAAAGCATTAAACAAAGTGAACACATTCTTAGATCATTGAAGAGATTCAAACTGAAAGGGTAACACCAGAAAGTGCAAAAGCTGGAATCTGGAGTGACACACAAAGCACTCGAGGAAGTCCCGATGTAGGATCTCAGCCTGAAACATCAGTTGTCCACCTCATAGATGCTGCCCGACCTGCTGAGTTCATACAGTTCTTTGCGATTTGCTCAAACTGAACGGGTACCCATTTTGAAAATGTTCTAACATCCGCACAGTTTCAGCCTATAGTCTCTGTTCTCAGAGCTGTTGTTCTGGTTACACTGCCTCAGCTCTGCAGTCTGTCCACGACCATCGACAAAAGACCACCTGGTGGACAGAGCAAAACACTTAAGGATTTGCTCGCAACAGCCTCTTTGAAGAAATGTAACATCCCCACTGGCTCCTGGGAATACTTGGCCCTAAATCCCTTAAAAGGGAGTGGTAGAAGCAGGTGAGGGCCTCCATCCTACACAGGTTTTGCAAACAGAGGCCACAACCCCCAGCAGCCCACCATTTTAACCCTAGCCCAATCACAGGACAATTAACAATGACCATTTCACCTACTAACTGGTATGAATTTGGACAGTGGGAGGAAATCCACGGATTCACGAGGAAGAAGCTACAAACTCCCTAGAGTCAGGTGGCATTGGAATTGAATCCGAACTCTGATGACCCGAGCTGTAAAGGACTCACGCTAACTGCCACACTACTGTTCCGCCCCACGGATAGTGAAGGTGCGATGCCACAGGATGTGTCGAACCCTGCATTCAATCAGCCTCATCTCACAACACCCCAACGGTCTCAAGCAACCGCAGAATTAGCTGCGAAACTAAAGTCAAGAGGCGCTGCAGAAGAGTTGTCCTAAAGATAGTGCCAGGCTTGAGCTAATGGTGCTGTAATACCAGCTGATTTATTCTACGCCCTTGCAGGATATTTTTCACAAGTTATCTACAGCACCACATATGTGTTTATATCCGCAGGTCACAGAGTAGGACTATTTTCGTCACATGCCACCTGTCACCAGCAGTGTACGTGAGATGGTGACCTGTCTTGCTGACACCATTGGGCTCCTGCAGCTTTTATGTCAGCGGGGAAGATGTTTTAATATTGCAGCAGCAGGATCACAACTATTATTTTCTTATTGCCAGCAAGTAACAAATGAAAGTGCATCATCCCCCAAGAAAATTGTTCTCACTAGAAGTGCCAGACTGCTGCTACCTCACCAGGATCTCCCTTGTGTACGTAGGTGGCCGCAGTAACAAGCACCTGCTGGCCATTACCCACCCACAGCCTGACGCCAGTGTACAGCCAGGATACGGCCCGAAGGCTGATGCTCTTATCTCACTGTCAGTGCAAGCCACTGCAGTCATCCTCATGGTTGGGTGTTAACCCACGTCGATGAAGAAGCCAACTTCCCGGCGGGAATATCAAATAATTTTTAATAAGTTTCATTAACAATTAGACAATTGACAGGTGGAGAACGCATGTTGTAATCTGAACTGAAATTCAGGAAGTTTCTCAGAACTCAAGCAAAAATCGAGAGGAATGAAATCAGGCAGTTTAGGTGCTGAGAAGAATCAAACAGTACTCACGACGTGTGATCATGGATTAATCTTCACATTCTGTGGGCTGCTCATCAAACTCCCTGGGCAGTTGTGATCATGAACTGGATGCTGTGTGTAAACTTTCACTGGTCTAACTCTCACGATCTTCTAAATTTGGACTCTTGATCTCACAATCTACCTCATCAAAGGTATAGTCCGCCTGTACTGCACCATCTCTGTAACTACAACACCATTTCTGCATTCTGATATTGCTTTTCCCTTTCTACTACCTCACTGTACTTATGCATGAAAATATCTGTCTGGATGGCATGCAAACAGATCTTTTCACTGTGTCTTGGTACGTTGACAATAATAAGCCATTTACAATTGCCAATTAGTTTTTGGCCCATTCTACTAGTTGGAACAGCTTCTACCTTTACCCTTCCTAATGTTTGTATTAGATCTCCTTACAAACCTCTCTCTCCCAAGGAGAACAGTCCCTAGCTTTGTCGGTCAATCAGTTTAATGGGCATTCCTCAAATGTAGAATTTCCTCACCCTCTCTGAAGTCTCCACATCTTTCCTGAAATGGAAGACCCAGAATGAGACACAATTGCAAGATCACAACACGTTTGGTTGCAACAACCTCTTCAGATGCAACAAATGATACAAATGTGTGCTAAAATAATTTTCTTGTGATTATCAGACCCTGGTAGTACAAAGTACTGTAAGTCTGGTTCATTAATTCAATCGTGAGATCAATGGCGGGGAAACTATGTTGGCTTGATTGTTACACGGATAAGGCCCTCATGCCGCAGTGGTTTGCTTTCATTTGCGGTGAGATGAGGAAATGCCACATGCTTGTTCTTGCAGAAACGTGGCACAGGGCAACGTCTCATGCACCATCCGTCTTCAGTCTATGCCACTCAGGGATGTGCAAATACTATTTTGTGACGTTATGTGCTGTGTGTGACTGTATACACTGAGTTTGGCATCTTGGCCCCAGAGGAACAGTTTTGTTTAGCTCTATATGTACATGTGTATGGCTGAATGACAATTAATCTTGAACTTGAATGCTCCAGATGTGGCTGAACCAGAGTTTTGTGAATGGGGGGGGTGAAGTTGTCATGGAAACTAAAGATCAATTGGCAATCATTTTCCTGAATTCTATATGAACTCTGAATGACAGAGAAACTTTGAAGGGCTGAATGGCCTACAGTACATTTTTTCCAGGATTTCCAGGGTTGAAAACTCTCATACCAGAGGACATGCACTTAAGATGAGAGGGGGTATGTTCAAAGGAGATGTGTGGGGCAAGATTTGTTACGGTGGGTGCCTGGAATGTACAGCCAGGGGTTGTGGGTGGAGGCAAATGCAACATAAATATTTATTGGCTCTTAGATATGCAGGGAATGGAGGAATATGGACCATGTGCAGGCAGAAGGAAATAATATAGTTGGGCATTTAATTACTAGTTTAACTAGACTGACATAATGCTGCAGGCTGAAGGGCCTGTCCTGTCTACTGCTCCTGTTTTCTGTGTTTATAAGGATTCACCATGGGTTCTTGCTTCTGCTTTGATAAATCCCATGATCTCAGATCTTCAACTACTTCGAGTTGCAAGTCAAGTTTATTGTCATATGCACAAGAACATGCATGCAATGAAAAGTCTACCTCCGCAACATCACAGGCATTTTGCATCATACAAGCAGCATTCGCAAGAAAAGCACAAAGTAAGTATCAATTATTTTAAAAATTGCAAGAATGAGCACCATCAGAACAAATAGGTAAGTTCCTTTTAGTGCAAAATGTTCAATGTAATCATGGTGTTGCTACACTGAGGTAGCAATTAGGGTTTAAGGGTTCAAGAATGAAATGGGTGAAGAGAAGTAGCTGTTTTTGAACTTGGTGGTATGGACGTTGCCTGATGGTAGCTGGAAAAAGACAGCAGGGGCCAGATGGTGGGGAACGTTGATGGGGGGGTATTGCTTTCTCGATGCAGCGCCTCCTGTTGAAATGTCCGATGGTGGGAGGGATGGACCGATAATGTGCTGGCCAGAATCCACTGCTCTGCAGCTTCTCATCCCCCTGCTGTTTAATCTGCCAGACAGTTTTCAATCAACGATGCAATCATAAATCTCTGTTCTTGTTCCTTTCATTAGAATTGTGCCTCTAGTTTATGTGTCTCTTTTTGTTCTTTCTATTGAAATATAACGTGCCACACTTGCAGCGGCATGGTAACATTGTGGTTACCATGATGCTATTGCAGTGTCAGTGACCTGGGTTGAATTGTCCCCACAGTCTGGAAGGAGCTTGTATGCACACCCCCTCCCCCATGCCCACATGAGTTTCTTCTGGGTGCTCGGGTTTCCTCCACAAGTTCCAAAGAGATACAGGTTACTAGGTTAATTGGTCACATGAGTGTAATTGCGGTGGCACAGGTTCATTTGGCCAGAAGTTTCAAAGGTTTCAAAGGTACATTTAATGTCAGAGAAATGTATACAATATACATCCTGAAATGATTTTCCTTCGCAACCATCCAGGAAAATCAGAGGAGTGCCCCCAAAGAATGAATAACAGTTAAATGTTAGAACCCCAAAGTACCCCCCCCCCAGCTCCCCTTCCTCAATGCATAAGTGGCAGTGAGCAACGATCTCCACCCACCAGCAAAAAAAAAGCATTGGCACCGGCCACCAAGCACTCAAGTGTGCAGCAAAGCAACAGCATAGACAGATTTGCAGTACCCCAAAGACTACTCATTCACCTGGTATTTGACATACCACAAGCTCTCTCTCTCTCCCTAATAATGGAAAAAAAGGTATCTCCATTTCACAGAGAGGGAAGACATAACAAACAACTCATCGGTTTACAATGTTTAAAGTCCATTGCATCGCTTTTTCTGAGTTTTGTGCCCAAAGGTCTCAGATCTCCGGGCACGCAATCTTAGATCTTCCAACTCCTACGACACACCAATCTCCTGCCTGGACACCGACCTCCAATCCCACACCCCCAAACCCCCCCCCCCCCATCTCCAGAACCATGAAAAGTGCCTGTTATAATGCTGTATCTCAAAATAAAATAATAAAAATAAAAGTAATTTCTCTCTAGCTACTTCCATCTGTCACCTACCTTCCTCTTAGTTCAGTGCACCTCCAAGTTTTGTGGTATCTGCATATCAAGAAATTGTGCTCTGTGCACCCAGGCTTCCATCATAGTTCGAAAGGCAGCAATCCTGGTTCCGATCCCTGTGGAACGTTACAGTATACTATCATCCAGTACAAGGGACAACTCCACATTTCCCTTTCTTCAGCCAATTTTCTATCCATGCTGCTGCACTCTCTTTTATCCATGACATACAAAATGGAAGTAGGAGTTGGCTATTTGGCTCTTCATGCCTTTTTTGCTCTTTTATAAGATTGTGCTGATCTTTTACCCCAGTGCCCCTTTTCTGAACTTAACCCTTTATTCCTTAACATAGAACATGGATGGAGGGGAAGTGATGGACGTAGAGCACTGCCATTTACGTACTATAGGAGAGTGAAGCATAAATCAAAGGCACTTGGCATCAAAGAAAGTGTGTTAGAATGGACTGAAAACCATACTGCATAGGAACAGGCCAACCACAGTTGTCCTGACCATGACAGCATTGTAAACCATACATGGCCCATATCCCTTCCTGTTCACGTGTCTGTCTAACTGTCCTTTAATATCCAAAAACTATCGATCAAACATGCTAATACATAGATGTTTACATTTAAATACTCAGCTGACAATAGATACAATGCCTATAAAACGTATTCACCCTCCCTTGGAAATTTTCATGTTTTATTGTTTTACAACATTGAAACACAATGGATTTCATTTGGCTTTTTGTGACACTGATCAACAGAAAAGACCCCTTTGTGTCAAAGTGAAAACAGATTTCTACAAAGTGATCTAAATTAAATACAAATATAAAACACAAAATAATTGATTGCTAAGTATTCACCCCCTTTAATATGATACATCAAATCATCACTGGAGCAGCCGATTGGTTTTAGAAGTCATTTAGTTTGTAAAATGGGGATCACCATGTGCAGTCAAGGTGTTTCAACTGAATGTAGTAAAAATACACCTGTATCTCGAAGGTCCATCTGCTGGTGAGTCATTATCCTGGCATAAACTACACCAGGAAGACAAAAGAACACTCCAAGCAACTCCACAGAAAGGTTATTGAAAAGCACAAATCAGGAGATGCATACAAGAAAATTTCCAAGTCACTGGATATCCTTTGGAATACTGTTAAGTCAATCATCAAGAATTGAGTATAGGAGTAAAGAGGTCCTTCTGCAGCTGTACAGGGCCCTGGTGAGACCACACCTGGAGTATTGTGTGCAGTTTTGGTCTCCAAATTTGAGGAAGGACATTCTTGCCATTGAGGGAGTGCAGTGTAGGTTCACAAGGTTAATTCCCGGAATGGTGGGACTGTCATATGTTGAAAGATTGGAGCGACTGGGCTTGTATACACTGGAATTTTGAAGGATGAGAGGGGATCTGATTGAAACATATAAGATTATTAAGGGATTGGACACACTGGAGGCAGGAAGCATGTTCCTGCTGATGGGTGAGTCCAGAACTAGAGACCACAGTTTAAGAATAAGGGGTAGGCCATTTGGAACAGAGATGCAGAAAAACCTTTTCACCCAGAGAGTGGTGGATATCTGGAATGCTCTGCCCCAGAAGGCAGTGGAGGCCAAGTCTCTGGATGCATTCAAGAGAAAGTTAGATAGAGCTCTTATAGATAGCGGGGTCAAGGGATATGGGGAGAGAGGAGGAACGGGGTACTGATTGTGTATGATCAGCTATGATCACAGTGAATGGCGGTGCTGGCTAGAAGGGCCGAATGGCCTACTCCTGCACCTACTGTCTATTGTCTAAATGGAAAGAATATGGCATAGATGTTAATCTGCTTAGAGCAGGCCGTCCTCAATAACCGAGTGACCATGAAAGAAGTGGTCTAGTGAGGGAGGCCACCAGAAGACCTATGACAGCTCTGGAGGAGTTACAAGCTTCAGTGGCAGAGATGGGAGAGACTGCACATACACCAACTATTGCCCGGGTGCTTCACCAGCCACATCTTTATGGGAGAGTCACAAAGGGAAAGCCACTGTTGAAAAGAAAACTCACATGAAATCTCGGCAGTGTTTGCCAGAAGGCAAGAGGGGGACTCTGAAGTCAGCTGAAAGGTGGTTCTATGGTCTGATTAAACTAAAATTGAGCTTTCTGGCCATCAGACTAAATACTATGTTTGGCATAAGCCAAACATTGCACATCATTAAAAACACACCATCCCTTCCATGAAGCATGGTTGTGACTGCATCACGCTGTGGGGATGCTTCACTGCAGCTGCCCTGGAAAGCTTGTGAAGGTAGAGGGTAAAATGAATGCAGCAAAATACAGGAAAATCCTGAAGGAAAACCTGATGCAGTCTGCAAGAGAACTGCGACTTGGGAGAAGATTTGTTTTCCAGTAAGACAATGACCCCAAGCATAAAGCCAAAGCTACACAGGAACAAAGTTAATGTCCTGGAGTGGCCAAGTCAGAGTTCAGACCTCAATCCAATTGAGAATTTGTGGCTTGACTTGAAAAGGGCTGTTCACTCATGATCCCCATGCAATCGGACAGAGCTTGAGCAGTTTTGTAAAGAATTGGGAAAAATTGCAGTGTCCAGATGTGCAAAGCTGATAGAGACCTAGCCACACAGACTCAAGGCTATAATAGCTGCCAAAGTTGCATCTACTAAGTACTGACTTAAAAGAAGTGAATACTTAGCAACCAATTATTTTGTGTTTTATATTTGTAATTAATTTAGATTACTTTGTAGAAATCTGTTTTCACTTTTATATAAAAGGGTCTTTTTCTGTTGATCAGTTTCAAAAACAGTGAAATGAAATTATAGACGCTGTATTTAGTCGATCTACAGCTTATCTTTAAGTTTGCACACCTTCCCAATTTTGGATAAGTGTGGCGACTGTGGCAAGTGTGTGCAAACTGTCAGAGTACCATGGCAAAGGGAGATGTTCAAGTGAAATATAGGCATTACAGGGCATAGCAGAGTTAGGGGAATAGATTCTGCTCTCTGAAGCCAAGACAGAGAAGCCTGCAAGCTGTGCTACCTGCTGGTGCCAGGGTTAAGGATATCTCTTCTGAACCATTGAAGGATATGGAATGGTATGGGGAGGATCCAGTCATTGTGGTCCATGCAGTTACCAACAATGTAGCTAAGGTGAGGAGAGAGTTTCTGCTGAAGGATTATGAGGAGCTTGGGGCAAAAGTGAAAAGTGGAAAAATATGGTTGATGATCACTAAATTACTGCCGAAGCCACATGTATACTGACAAACGGTAAATCTGATTAGAGAGATAAAGGTGTGCCTCAGAACTTGGTGTGGGAGAAATGGGTTTAAAATCATGGGACACTGGAATTTGCTGCCAGTCTTTTCTGGTGCTCTCTCTTTGCATCTCTTAAATCATTTCAAAGTTTCAATGTTTCAAAGTACATTTTAATATCAGAGTATGTTCACAGTACACAAGCTGAAATTTGTCCTCTTCACAGAAGTCCACAAAACAATGAACCCCCACAGAATGACACAAACATCGAAGCCCCGAAGAACCACCCCCGCCACCACCCCTCCACACCGGCAGAAGGAACAACTCCCCCTTCCCCACTATGCAAGCAGCAGCGGGGGCACCCAAGGAATCCTTTATCCAAAGTCCATCAAACTATAGTTCACAAACCAGTTCTCAGACAGGCTCTGTCTCTCCAGAGAGGGAGAGAAAAGTCACTCTTGCATCAACGAGAGCTGTGACTAGCAACTCGCTGTTGCAACGTTACGATCTTCTGCGTCACTACTCCAAGCCACCTTTCTCTCTGAACTTTCCCTCCTTCCTCTTGGAACTTTCAGCAATCAGCCTGGTTCTCACTTGCTGTGTGTTTCTTTTTCTGCTCAATTCACTCTCTGTTTCTTTGCTCAGCCATGACATTGAGCTATAAATGTCCTACCCTTCTCCCTCAAGGGAACATATTAGAAAGTAACTGAAACATCCATCCCAATGCAGGTTTTCGACTCAAAACATTGACATGTACCACTTGCCTCCACAGTCACTTCCCAACCAGCTGATTCGTGTTTTCTCATGAACAGAACTGTTTAATCATTGGTTTTAGCCTACAAGGCTTACCCAGACTAGCTCTGATCTCATCTCACTGAAATTGGACCTTTCTCAATTCAATATATTTTACTTTGGAGTGATCTAAGAGCTTTTCTCATGGCCATTCTAAACCTTGTGATGTTCTGATCACCGTTTCATACATGTTCCGCCACAGATGCTTGCTGCTAGTTCAATTCCCAGCATCAAGTCCACAATGATTCTTCTTCAATGGGCCAGAAATACACTGATCAAGAAAGCTCCCCTCATAACAGTCTTCAGAAACTCATTTATTTTCTCTTTATGTTTTTACTATTCTGATCTATATTTAGAAAATCAAATTCTCCTGTTATCATGACTTTCTGTTTTTTGTAGCTTTCCTACAAATTTGCTCTTCAAATAAATGCCCAGTAACTAAAAGCCCATATTGTTATCCCAGGATTATAATTACACCATTCTTGTTTCTTAATTCTAAACAATAAATCGTGTTTGATTGTCCCAGAACATCATCTCTCTCCAGCACTTAAACACACACTATATTCTGCACTGCCACTCCCTTCATTTCTTCCCTTTCCTATTTTTCCCATACATCTTGCAGTCTGGAATATTTAACACTCATTCCTGCTTTTCTTTTCCCAGCTAGGTCTCTATCATTGCCATGACATTGCAATTCCATAAGCTTAATTGTTCTTGACAGCTCCTGGGAACTCTCAAAATTGGAAAGTCAAGATAATGGCAGTAATATTAGTGACAAACTGTGACCAGTTTCACATTGTCAACTTCACATAAGGATCTGGGCTCCTGTTATCCTAGCTGTGCAACTATGACTTGATGACTCAAAGCATTCCTAGCAGGAAGCTACAGGAGCTACATGAAAGGATTTTATGTCTCACAGTCTTCTTTTACCTCTTATTGTTCAGGTTTTCTCATTTTTATAAAGTCTATTTATGAATACTGTGCAATTTCCACCAGTTGATATTTAATGCACAAATATCTACATCTCTTGAGTAGAGTGAGGTGCTTTCTTCAGCACTACACTAATGTTGGCTTTATAATGTGGCTGAGAACATCGGTCGGGATGTTGGGAGAACTCTCACCAGTCCTCATTTGGCAGGCAGTGATGGAAAGGGTGAGCAGCTTTGAGTTCCTGGGAGTCAACATCTGTAAACTTCTGTCCTGGACTCAATGCATTAGGAGCATGAGAGGCATTGCATGTCACCAAAGTCTCTGTATAGTGGAGAGCATTCTGACTGGTTGCATCACATCTGCAAGAGACTGCAGAGGGTTGTAGGCTTAGCCAGATCCAATACCAATACTCTCTACACCATCAATAACACCTTCAATAGAAGGTGGCACCATCACTAAGGATCCTCAACAAGAGGTAGCTCCTCAAGAAGGCAATATCCATTACTAATGACCCTCACCATCTGGGATATGACCTCTTTGTATTACTTCCACAGGGGAGCAGGTACAGGAGTCTGAAGACTCATATTCAATGATTCAGCAACAGCTTTTTTACCACATCAATTCCACACCCCCATTCACAACTCATAATCAGATTTCTTGACATTATCTCATTATTCTTCTATTTTGCACAATTTATCTATTTGTAATTTACAGTAATTTTATGACTTTTCACTGTATTACTGCTGCAAAACAATAAATTTCATGTCATATAAAACAGTGATTCCAACAATTCCAGCAGCAGATGATCACCTGAATTTGCTTGATCCCAGATTAGTTCAAGTTGGCACCATCCCTGTTAGAGTGGCACGGCAGCCTGCAGGTGAGGAAGTGCGGATTCGTCACTGATGGTTTTCTATCTGCACCAACCAGAATGGAGCTGACTAAACTGAAAGGATGCCCAGGTTCTCCAAGAGCATCAACTGGCATCTTTCTAACAGAGCCCCTACAAACACTCAGTGGTTTGTACCTGTTTGCCTCTCTAACATATCAAAAATGCCCATTCTCAAACAATAGCTCTGTTTCTTGATCCACAAATACTTTCTCACCTGCTGGGCATTTTTAGTTTATTTTTCCTGCTTTCAACTCAGACTTCCAGTCTCTACAGGGTTTTCTATCTTTCTGTCTGCTTCTCCTGTCTCCTCTAATAAAAGCAGAAAATGCTGAAAATAGTCTTTGTCTGTGGAAAGAAAAAGCAGAGTTAAAGCTTCAAGTTGAAGACCTTTGTCAGAACGACCAGTTGCTGAGTATACCCATTTCTGTTTCTATTTTAGCTTTCCAAATTGCAACTCTGTTTTTTATTTTCTACCTTTTTTTTCAATCAATTTTATTTTTTTCTCTCTTTTTTTCTCTTTGTTGTTCAGTGCCATGCTATTTACAATAATTACACACACTCACCATCAAACCCGAGAGGATAATTAGAAGTGAACATTTCTTTTTATGAGTCCATGTAACTCAAACTGGATGAAAGAAAGACATTGTCTTTTTCATGCCCTCTTGTCTTGAAATTGATCATTCAATGGAACTGAACCTAAGAAGTGGGACACAGCAGAACAGCATGTTAATTACAACCATCTAGGTTTAAATTCCTGGGCACTTGAGTCTCACCGAGGTCAGTAAATAGAATGATTGCATTTCTAATTTTACAAAACCCAAACAATGATCTATTATAATTAGAGATTTTCAGGACTATTAGTTATTGCTTCCACCCTTTAGAAACAGATGCATTCAGATCCACTCAGTGGCCACTTTATAAGGTACATGAGGTATCTAATAAAGAGATTACTGAGTGTATATGAACAAGGAGCAGGAGGAGGCTACTTATTTGCCAGTCCTACTCTGCCATTTAAGGCAATCACTGATGAACTGATTGCAAACTCAACTCCAGGTTCTTGTCAGCCTACATCATCTTTTTACCCACTTTCTTATCAAGATTCTATCTATTGATATTTATTTCTACCACCCTCCAAGGAAGGTATTCTAACAGTTCATGGACCTCTGAGAGAAAAAAGCGTTGCTTAAATAGGCAACTCATTTTTAAAACAGTAACCACCAACACCTCTGTCCCCCAAGAGAAAGCATGGTCTCCATATTGATGAATTGATTTGAAGGCATACCCAGAATGGATTTGGGATGAGACAAAACATTAAAAGGACTGTGGAGGAAGACATGAAGTTGGATATTGATGTTAATAGTACAGAGGTAATTATTACATTGTAAGTGTGAGACTTGCCTATTGAAAGTGTTTTCATCCTACCTCCATTGCAACAACTCCAAAAGCAGCCTAACTTCCAACAATGTAAAGCATTGGCTGTAAAGCACATTGGTACATCTTGCAGTGAAGCAAAAATATGTTAAAGAATCATGAGAATCAGGTCTAATATCTACATGCTATGAAATTTGTTGTTTTGTGACAGCAGTACAATGCAATACCTAATATATACTATAAATCATAATTTAAAAAATTAAAAAATAAATAAGTAGTGTAAAAGAAGAGCAGAAAATGGTGAGATTGTTTTCATGAGTTCATTGTCCATTTTGAAATCTGGTGGTGGAGGCGAAGACACCTTTCCTAAATGTTAAGTGTGTGTCTTCAGGCTCATGTACCTCCTCTCTCATGGAAGTAATGAGACGAGGACATGCCCTGAGTGCTGGGGGTCCCTAATGAGGGATGCCACCTTTTCGAGGCATCACCTTTTGAAGCTGTCATCAGTGCTGGGGAGACGAGTGCCCATGATGGAGGTGGCTGAGTTTACAGCCCTCTGCAGCTTTTACCGATCCATTCCAGTCAGCGATGCAAGCAGACATGGTATATCTGTAGAAATTTGCTAGTCTTTGGCGACATACCAAATCTCCTTCAACTCTTAATGAAGTATAGCCACCAGAAGCAAGATGCTTCTAACAAAAAGCAGAACTGGTAGGAAGATATAAAAGGGAGTAGGACAGAAAGACTCTGGCAGTGAAATAGTCATGTTTTCATCTTGAGTAAAATAGTACTTTTGTGACCAAATTTGCTTTATTGTTACTATTCTTACTCTCTGTGTTGCTTCATTACTCTAGCATTGAAGCTCTCTGATCTGCCCAGCAGTGCAATAGTTAAAAAGGTACCAAGTTCAGAATTCAAGAAACGGCAGGCTCATTACTTAGAATTTACTGAGTTGAATGCTGTGTCCCTTGGGTAATGTGTTATGTGGATATGATAACGAGGAGGCACTTTATAGACATTATTATTTTTGTTTTATCACTTGACAGGTGTATTTTGTTGGCTGTTGGTGTCTGCTTTTTCTCCCCTACATCACAACACCACACTGTAAAAACAATGTTGACTGGTAAGATAGCAAGCACATTGTCTAAAAAAAAATTGATGTACACACAAAGAGCCCCGGAGGTGTAATTGCTATGTAAATTCTACTAACTGCATTGGTGTTAAGGAGACACTTATGTCAGGTGTGGTTGTCAGCTATAGAATCCTAAAGAGTCAATAAACCTGACAAGTTAGGTTAATATTCTTCAATTTTATTGGGAAATTCAATTGAGTACTGCTCGTGCACAATGATACTGTTATCACTGTAACGTGGTCAAAGATCATTGCATGGAACACACAAGCCACTTTACAAAAGCAGTAACTGGTTGTCCTGGGGGATGTGTAGTGTTAGAAGACTGCCTATTAGTTAGTTGGGAGCTCCTTCAATATTAAATTGTTAAATGCGGGAACAGTCATTTTAATGAAACTGAACATACCATTATAAAATATGTGTCAAGATTGTAGCTGAATTTGTATGTCTGATGATCCACCTGTAGAAATAAAATTGACGATTTATAGTCTTAAGTACCAACCTGTCCCCTCTCCCTCCCCCTATACTATACTAAGGGGACAGCAGTTACCCCTACATACAAGTTGCCCAGAAAGTCCAGGCTGAGATTATTTGGGTCTCCAAAACCAAATCTGCTTTACAGTAGATTGCCCTGGAACTGGATCAGCTGATGCTCCCCATGAATTCCCTAATGTAACCAGGTTCTTGAGTCAACCGGAAAAACCCCAATTCTACATCAGACTACATTACCCTCGGACTAACTTCATTATGTTTATTTTGTTGTGTCTGTTATGAACAAGTTTTAATTTAAGACTAGGTGATTGATGATTGTAATGCACTGTGCTACTGCAGCTAAAATCTAATTTTCATGTCATTTATACGCTGTGTATGTAAGCTTACGACAACGACTATGAACTTGAACTTCAACTGATTGGTACCAAAGGAAATGAAGACCAGTAGCTGTTCTCTTTGCAAGTTTTCTGCACAACTATGTCCCCAGATCCTCACCTCAACCTCTTCCCATTTCCTTGAACATCTACCCAGGCTTTTACCCCTAGAACAATATGCACAAAATGCTGCAGGCATTTTGCAGGTCAGGCAGCATCCATGAAGCGTAAACTTAATAAATGTTCTCGGCCTGAAATGTTGACTGTTTAATCACCCCCCCCCCCCCCCAAGTAGATGCTGCCTGACCTGTTGAGTTTCTTCAGCATTTGAATGTGTTGCTCCGGATTTCCAGCATCTGCAGGAAATCTTACACCCCTGGCTATTTACTTATTGTCTTATTAAGACCATAAGATGCAGGAGCAGAACTAGGCCATTTGGCCCTTTGAGTCTGCTCCGCCATTTCATCAAGGCTGATCCAATTTTACTCTCAGCCCCAATTCTCCCCATTTCCCTTCATGCCTTGACCAATCAAAAATCTATCAACCTCTACCTTAAATATGCACATACACTTGGCCTCCACAACTACTTTCTTCTAATAATATCAAGCTGTTTCACTGTAGCAGTAGTTTATATTGTTAGACAGTCACCTTTCATTCGATGAAGAAATCGGCAGTAAATGAGGTTCAACAAAACCTGCAGATGTTGGAAATCTGAAATAAGCCCTGAAAGCACTCAGCAGGCAAGGCAGTGTCTGTAGAGAGAGAAAGGGACCTTTCATCAGAACTGGGAAAAAAAGAGAAAAGGGGCACGCTTGAGGTAAGTTCTTTAGAGAGGGAGTGGTACATACATGGGGCACACTGCCATGGCTGGTGATAGAGACAGATATGTTAGGGGCATTTAAGAATTCCTTAGATTAGCACATGGATGATAGAAAAATGAAGAGCTAAGTAAGAGAGAAGGATTAGATTCATCTTAGAGTGGACTAAAAGGTTGGCACAACATCATGGGCTGAATGAGAAAAAGTTCTATTTACTGAAAAAGATTTGGTTTAAAGTTGCAGAGAGGATAGAATAGGGATGGACAGGGATTAGGCTCCGGTTAAATAGGTTGTCGCTGGCCGGCATGGCTTGAAGGGTCAGAAAGGCCTATTCTCTGCCGTATCAACAAATAAATAACTTGCAAAAGGAGTTATTGAGTCAATGAGGCAATGGGGTACCGAGGGAGCAAGAGGGACAGAGAATCTGAAGTGAAAAGAAAAACCGCTGGAAACACCCAGTCAGTCAGGCAACATTTGTGGAGAGAGAGAAACACTTAGTGTTTCAGGTCAAAGACTCTTCATCAGAAATGGGAAGGAAAATAAGCAAGTGGCGGAGAAGGTGGGGCTAAAGGAGGATAGAATGGTTTGCAGCCCATTGTTCTATCTGACCTCTTCTTTCACCCTTTTCTGTTGCTTTCTCTTTCAAAGCGAACGAAAAGCTTTGCTTATCTCCTAGTCTCTAATTCTGGTGATAAAACCTGGCTATTTCAACCTGCCAGTTGCTACAAAAAGCTGGAGAAAATCAGCAGGCCAGGCAGTAGCTATAGAAAAAAATACAGTAGACGGTTCAGGCCGAAACCCTTCAGCAGGAGTGGTGAAAAAAAGCTGAGGAGTAGATTTTAAAGGTGGGAGGAGGGGAGAGAGAAACACCGGGTAACAGGTGAAACCTGGAGGGGGAGGGAGGGATGAAGTAGAGAGCTGGGAAATCGATTGGTGAAAGAGACAGCCATGGAAGTAAGAAAAAGGAGGAAGGAGCACCAGAGGGAGGTGATGGGCAAGCAAGGTGATGAGGTGAGAGAGGGAAAAGGGGATGGGAAATGGAGAAGGGGGGCATTACTGGAAGTTTGAGAAATCAACGTTCAGGCCATCAGGATGGAGGCTACCCAAACCCTCCTTCTCCATTTCTCATCCCCATTACCCCTTCTCACCTCATCTCCTTGCCCATCCATCAGGTCCATGTGGCGATTACCATCACCTCAACAACACCATGACCCTTGACTGATTCCCAATCCCACAAATCCAGGATTTCTTTGCCTGCCTGACAGGGAAAATTATTTTCTCAAAGATGGACCTCATTTGCGATTATCACCAGGTCCCTGTCCACCTGAATGACATTCTTAAAACTGTTACTACACCATTTAGTTTGACTAAGTTCCTTCGAATGCTATTTGGGCTGAAGAATGCAGCCCGTCCTTTCAGCACCTCATGGAGAGTGTTGTTAGGGATTTGCCATTCCTGTTTGTTTACCTAGATGACATTTTGGTGGCCAGTTCTTCTAGGGACAAACACCTCTTACACTTGAGAACCCTTATCAAACGGCTTAGTCAGCACGGTCTTACCCTCAACCTAGCAGAGTGCCAGTTTGGACTGTCTGTGGTCAGACACTGTGTCAATATAATGGGGGCAGTTCCCCAGCCAGCTAAATTTGGGGCCATTAAGCCCGTCCCTCAGCCAATCACTGTTGAGGCCCTGCAGGAGTTTTGGGGCATGGTGAACTTTTATCACTGTTTTGCCCCTAAAGCCGCTCAGCTCATGCGCCCCCTCTATGAGGCCCTTAAGAATAAAGCCGCCAAGCACATCATGGGCTGGACAGAGGAAAGGTCCAAGGCATTCTCCGACACTAAGCATGCATTGTCTAATGCAACGCTGCTGGTGCTCCCCCTCCCAGACACACAGATGGCTCTCACCACGGACGTGTCAGATTTCACGGTGAGCATAGTCATGAGCAGTTGGTCAACAGTGTTCGGCAGCTCCTCGCTTTTTTAGCCACCAGCTTCATCCCTGTGACTGCACGTTCGACTGTGAGCTTCTCAGCCTGTACTTGGCAGTGCGACATTTTCATTGGCTCCTTGAGGTCCGTCCATTTACGGCTTTTGTGGGTCATGAGCCCCTAACATCCACCATGGCTCAGGTCTCTGAACCTTGGTCTGCTCGACAGCAGCACCATCTTTCTTTTATTTCAGAGTTCACCACAGGCATCCAGCACATCACGAGGAAGTGTAACCTTGTGGCTGACTGCCTTTCCTGGTCCTTCACTGGTGCTGTCCACTTGGGCGTGGATGACTCTCAGATGATGGCAGACCAGGTTACGGCCCCGAGTGGGCAGGTGCTGCGTTCAGCAGACGCAGGGTTGAAATTGGTAGATGGTGCTTTCAGTGATGGCAATGTTTCACTACCGTGTGATGTGTCAATGGGGCAACCCAGGCTGTTTGTGCCAGTGAGCTGGAAGCTATGTGTTTTCGATGCGGCCCACAGGCTTTCTAACCCGGCATTGCAGAAGATGGTGACAGAAAAGTTTGTGTGGCACGGGCTTAAGAAGGATGTCAGGGACTGGACTAGTGCTTGTTTGGTGGGTCAACATGCGAAGGTGTTTCAACACACCTAGGCTCATTTAGCTCCTGTACAGTGCACATGAATGTGGATTTGGTTGGCCCATTGCTCCCACGGGTTTACTCACTTCCTCACCATCGTTGATAGGACCACACGTTGTCTGGAGGCCGTGCCGCTATTGTCCATTTCAGCCGCGGAGGTGGCGCGAGCATTTGTTAGCTCATAGATCACTTGGTTCGGCAAACCATCAGATATCTCTTCAGACCAAGGGATGAAGTTTACGTCCGAGCTTTGGTGTGTGGTGGACTGTGATCTGGGGGTCAAACTGCACGGGAACACGGCTTATCCCCCTCAGGTCAACAGTCCGTGCAAGTGGTTCACTCGGTCAATGAAGCCGCTCTACGTGCATGCTTCAGTGATGGTTGTTGTGTGGACAGACTGTTGTGGGTCTTGCTGGGCCTGAGGGCCTGAAGACGGCCCTTAATGCAGACCTTCAGTCTTCTTTTGTAGAGCCCATTCTCGGGCAACCCCTGTGGGTGCCGGGACAGTTTCTCCCAACATCTTTAGCAGCAGCGGTCAGCTGTTATGGACAGCGCCACAACTTTCACTCCTGTGCCCACGGTGTAGCATGGCCTGCCACAGGCACACCTGTTACCGCGTCTACAGGAGGCGAAATATGTGTTTGTGCATCATGATGGACATAGGGGTACCCTGCAACCACCTTATGACGACCCGTTCCACATGTTGGAAGGGAGGAATAAGTTTTTTACACCAGACTTTGGAGGAATCCCGGATAGTGTTTCTGTGGATCGTCTCAGGCCTGCCCATTTGGACCTGGACTCTCCGGTGAAAGTGGCACAGCCCTCGCGGAGAGGCTGGCCTCACAAGTCCAGACTGTCTGACATTAACTGTTCTTCCTCCCTGGCACCTGCCCATGGAGGCAGGAGTAGGTTCAGCTGAGCTTTGCAGCCCCTGCTCGTTTGACTTTGTCTGCTAGGGTGAATTCTTGGTGGGGGTGGGGGGGGGCATGCATGTGTAGGGAGTCCTTAATTTCATCAAGCAGAATTCACCCAGACTGTTAAGGGTTAAGTTCGCCGTGTACGTTATGTGTTACATTGTATGGTATTACATTTTGGGGCAGGGTTTTCTCTTATTTTGGGTTTTTAGTTGGCATAGGGAATAAAGTGTACATTAGAAGTAATTACACTTGTGTCGATTTTTGTCGACACACACACTATTTTTAAAGAATAGCTTTATCTGTCACATGTACATTGAAACATACTGTTAAATGTGTCGTTTACATCAAATCAAATCTGCAAAGATCGTGCTAGGCAGCCCGCAAGTATTGCCACACATCCAGCACCAACATAGCAAGCCCGTAACTTACTAACCTTAGCCTGTATGTCTTTGGAACATGGGAAGAAACTGGAGCACCTGGAGGAAACCCACATGATCACTGCGAGAAGATACAAACTCGGTGGGAATCGAGCCCCAACTTACAGCTGGCTGTTTTATAGCATTGCACTGCCCCTATTTTTGTTGCAGCATAGTGTGAAGCAGGTTTTACAGAATGATAACTGTTCTCTATTAGGCAGCTGACGTTACCATTCAGAAGACAAGACAAGATTTCCCAGGGGGATATTGAGATCTATCCGGGAGGAAAGTATTCAAAGCCTCTTCATTGGGCAGCCACCACATTCCTGGTTAGTGCTAGTCAGTGAAGCTTTGTTTCTTGGCAATAAATCAATCAGCAGCTCGTATTCATACAACACTATGAATAAGGTCAGCCGTCACACCCAGAGGGAACCCTTGATTCACCACATTCACTGATCCCCACTACATTAGTATAACCTACAGTATTAATGCAGACAGTTATTCAGAAACAGATAGGAAAAGTCATTTAATATAGAGAGATGAGTGATTCTGGATAATATTACAAAGCTCTTATGAATTTGTAATCTACTCAAGGGATGGGAACTTTTCAAAATTCATCAAGTTAAATATTTATATTGACTATTAAAATGTTTAAAGAGTTGATACTTGAGAAGTTCCCTGTTTCCCAAGTGGCTGCTTCCAGTTGACAACTTGTTGCCAAGGATGTGACAATATTACTACTTTCTTGTGGGGTAATTTTCTCTGTTAACTGGTCACACGGGATGGCCTGGTTATTAATACTTCCTCAACATTGCTAGTTTTGATTAATGGGTTTGAAGGTTCATTTTACATAATTAATACATTTTTATTTAAAATTTGTTATTCTCGGAGGTAAGTGGGTTACAAGGGAAAATCAAGATGTGTTTTAGATCTTATTTACTTACTTTTATTTAGAGATACATTGTGCAACAGACCTTCCCAGCCCAGCGAGCTGCACCATCCAACAACTCACTATTTAACATTAGCCTAATCATAGGACAATTTTAAATGGCCAATTAACTGGTCTGGTTTATGGTAGATTACCCTGGAACTGGACCAGCTGATGCTCCCCATGAATTCCCGAATGCCATCAGGTTCTTGAACCAACCTGAAAATCCCCAATTCTACATCAGACTACATTCCCCTTGGACTCTTGGACTGACGTCGCTATGTTTATTTTGTTGTGTCAGTTATGTATAAGTTTTAATTTATGTCTAAGTGATTGACGTTTGTAACGTACTGTGCCGCTGCAGTGAAAATCTAATTTTCATGTCATTTATACGCTGTGTATATATGTTTATGGCAATAAGTGTGGTTCGGAACTTCAACTGTTTGGTACCAAAGGAAATGAAGGCCAACAGCTGTTCTCTTTGCAAGTTTCCAGCACAGATTTAATTATTACCTACCAGCCGGTATGTACGTGGACTGCGGAAAGAAACTGGAGCAGCCAGAGGAAGCCCTTGCGGTCATGGCGTCCTTATGGATGGCGGTAGAATTAAACTCTGAAATCTAGAACACACCAAGCTCTAACTACTACGCTCCTATGGGGCCCAGTAACAGTCGTGGTAAAGAACTCGGATAAAGCTATCTATAGCCAACTCTAATCTGAAGAGACTTAAACATGTTTCAGTGGAGGACTGAGAGAGTGCCATCCTTTCAAAACAGGTCTTTGACTGTTTACCTTCTCGGGTGATTGTAAAGCAATCCACAATATTGTGTGAAGATCTGAGGTGATTGGCTGTAGCCAATTCTCATTCCCCCATTATCACAAACTTAGGATGAATGCATTGGTGAGTGAACAGAGGCTATTGTTTTGCTTATATTAGAGCACTTTAAAAGCACTTCATTGGTTTTAATGCCTTTGCTGAATTCCTATGGTGCTACACAGATGTAATTCTCCTTTTTCAACTCTTTCTGGCAGATTCCTGGCTTCCTATGCCTTTTACTGTTTCGGTCAGATGATAATGAGGTACAGGAGGGAAATAGATCAGTACTCAGTATCAATAAGACCAAGGAATTGACGATAGACTTCAGGAAGAGGAAGTCCTATTGTGAGTAGTTTTGGGTCACTTATCTAAGAAAGGATGTGTAGGCAATGGAGAGGGTCTAGAGGAGGTTCACAAGACTAATCCTGGGAATGAAAGGGTTAACATATAAAGAGTATTTGATGGCTTTGGGCCTGTAATCATTGAGTTTAGAATAATGGGGAGGGGGAGGATCTCATTGAAACCAGTCGCACATTGAAAGGCCTGGATAGAGTGGACATGGAGAGAATGTTTCCTATAATGCAGGAGACTAGGACCAGAGTCAAGGGACAGCCACAAAATACAAGGCCACCCCTTTGGAACAGAGATGAGGAGGAATTACTTTAGCTAGAGAATAAATGAAAACAAAAATTTTTCCACTAGATCTCAGTACATCTCTTCTCTCTTCTTAAGCCCATCACCCCTAATGGGACATAGGGTGCTAACAACATCTCTCCAGCGTCCTCTATCCTGGGCCAGTCATTCAGAATGTCCCCAAGTGTAGCCCACCTTCTATCCCTCCTTTCCCAGGGAAGAGGTTTTGGAGCTTCTGTAGGCATTTCTGTGGCTCTGGGTTTCTACGCAATGGGGTAGCCCTATGGCCAACCCTTGTCCTTTTGCAGCTGGACTTGGGACTGTCCATGGCGGAGTTACCTCAGTACATGCGACCATAATAAACCATTTACCAACCACACACTTATCATCCTGACTCAAATGTTACTCATTGTTCCTACGTCACCACTGGATCAGTATCTTGGAATTGTGCAGAGCACAATTGCTGATGTGCAGGAGAAGGCCAATCGCCTTTGAGGAAATGGATAATTACCAGAGATGCCCACAGAAGAAGTGCAAATCAATAAATGAATAATTATTGTTAATTGAATTTGCTCATCAATAATTAATACCTGGTGTTCAGCGTTTATTGGCTGTAACAGTTTGTCAATATTAGCCTTGCCCCAAGTGCTGAACATTGCTGGAATTAGCCTTACCACTTTAGAGAACATTTTCCAGTATGGCAGTGATTGGATATTAAAACCTTCAATATTTACTTTAAGTATTATCATCTTCCATCCGTAAACTTTGCTGTCAAAGTAGTCAATTAATCAATAAAGAGCAAGAAAAATGAGAACTTCTTGGCTGGCAAACAGATTAAATAAAATGTGTTATAAACCACTAATTACTGAGATGTCATTTTAGATTTTAGACTACTGAACATCCTAAAATGCCAATTAGTTAATAATGTAACAGCAAAAGTCTAGAAGCAGAAGGGCCAGGGCTAAAATGATTAAATTATAAGGGCAGGTCATATAAATGACTTATATTCCTTTGAATTTAGAAGATTAAGTGGCTATCTAATTGAAGTACTTAACGTGATAGGGTCTACTTAGAGAGGTTCTGGTTGCTGAATGTATAACAAGGAAAAATAGTTTTAAAATCAGAAGCAGGCTATTCAGAATTGAAATCAGAAAACATCTTCTCTCACAACAAATAGTTGTAATCTGAAACTCTCTCTTCTGAAATTCTAGGAAATATTCCACTTCAACACTTCTCCCTCAGGTCAGGGCTTCACAGCTGTGAGTGACAGATATATTAGAATTGGACTGAATAGCAGAACAGGCTCGAGGATTGACTAGCCTACTTTTGATCCAAAGTTTTATGCTTTAGTGTAGAGGCATCCCTGATAACGTGAATTTGTCCTCTACCTCCACAGATGCTGACTAACCTACCATGTTTTTACAGCAGTTACAAACTCTGAGTAATTCACAATTTCCAGTTTGACACCAGCTAGGATAATGTGGCCTTGTAATTCCTTCATCCAGTTCAGCTCCTTGGCGTAAGCAGGAATTCTAAGATTGATGCCATCTGGATTTTTTAAATCAATCAATTAATCAATCTATCAATCAAAGTATACTTATTATCAAAGATTGTATAAATTATATACCTTGAGATTTGTTTGCTTACAGTCAGCCACAAAGCAAGAAACCAGAAGAACCCAATTCAAAAAGAAAGACCGTAACCTCTGAGCAGAAAAAGAGGGAAAAAGAAAACACACGTCATGCAAACAATAGATGTAAACCAGATTGAGTTCTTAAATCTGCTCCTTGGAGTAGCTGAAATAGTAGGCCCAAGCCTCGATCTCAATTCATCACATTACCGGGGTAAAAATGCTGTGAAACTTGCAGAGACGCCAGCCACTGGAGAGAGGAATGAACTTCGAGAGAGACCCTGCGGAATCAGCACAACCATTGCCTCCACACTTGGGCTTTACAGTCTATCTGGGCCAGGACTTAAATTGTCTAAGCACAGGGTAGTGCCTTGTTCTAGGACACGGACCATGGCACAGCTGCACGGCCCAAAGCTGTTTTTGATCTCTCCAAATTGGCTCGGTGCTTGCAACGATCCAACCTCAAACCAGGGTTAGGTGGATGGGCGTTGGAAATTCTTCCACACTAACTCCTCTTCAAATTGTTCACTCCAACAGCGACAGCAATACCAACTCCGTCTGCAACCGCGTCTTGAACACAACGCTTTCCAGCTTTGCAAAACCCCAGTGTGGCTCATCCTTCAAATCCACTTCCTCTTCACTTATCTCTTCATTATTTGTGATGATAATTGACCACAGTTTACTTCAGGAAAGTTGTTAGTAATAATGTTATTAGTCGTACAACTGCAGTGGCACCAAGTATACTGTACATCAAGATGATGGCCCAGATATTGATGTCTATGGCAAAGCAACTATCCCACAAAGATGCAGTAACCTCTATGGCGAAAGCTACCTCTTTTCCACTCTTTGTTACGGGAAGACTTTTTAGTTCAAAGGGATCTCTGGTAGTCAATGCCAGTGACTGTCAAGGACCTCCAACCTCCAGGCCATTCTCTCTTCTCGCTACTATCTTCATGCTTTAAGTCCCACACCACCAAGTTCAGGAACAATTATTACCCTACAACCATCGGGCTCCAGAACCAGCTTCAGTCACCTCAACTCTGAGTCATATCTCAGTTGTATTTATTTGTTTTTCTTTGCACAGTCTTCTTTTGCACATTGGTTGTTTGTCAGTCTTTCTTTAAGTATAGTTTTTCATTAATTCTATTGTGTTTCTTTATTTTCCTGTGAATGCCTGCGAGAAAATGAATCTCAAGGTAGTGTATGGTGACACATACATACTTTGATAATAACTTTACTTTGCGCAGAACTTTGATGTCTTAGGACTGACTGACCACAAAACAATTCTCACTGGCTGAAGACTAGCAATCAAAAGCACAATTCTTGATTAGTTTTAATGTGATACAGAGTCCATAAAATAATGGATGAAATATCATAAACATTTAAAAAACATATTAAAATTCCCATTACATTGAATTATTTGTGTGAGGGAATTATAAAACACACATATCTTTTTTAGTACCAGATAATTTACTAAGCAATTGACTAAGTATACTATTAAGATTGCCTTTAAATCTTATGTGACAAAGAGTAAGGATGTCTTTTAGTGGGACTGGTTCATTAATGATTGAAATTCATGTCATTTCAAGTATCTTGCTTGACCTTGTTGGAGAAGGCTGTAAAAGGCATACCCTGCGAAGCACTCATCATCGTTGAGAGCAACTCTGGGATACAGATTTGTATGTGGGGCAAATTTCACAGACTAATGGCACTAAATGCCAGTAGTTCCACTGTCATTAGTAGCTAAAGATCCAGGCCATTAATTGTATTCATATGGTTTTGCAGTTAAATACTCACAGATTGATAACCTAGAATGTGCATGCTAAGATCTGGCACAATGTTGTGGGCAAAGGGCCTATCCAGTGGTACATTATTCTATCACCTACCTCACAATAGTACTTCAAGGTTTGAACCCAGTAAAAAAAATTGGAAATGCAAATTAGAAGTAAACTGCAGATCTGTCTGGACTTCTACATCTTTTTGGGAGAGGAAGCCCAGAGTTCTTACGCTATTGGACCACATTTCTGCACAAATGTGGTGGTTGTCCATCATGTCTGACGAGGCAGGAAAGTTTCTAAAATTAGGAAAGCCATTGCACTGGGGCACTTCCGCTCTCTCAGCCTCAGAAGTCTGTCTCCAGTGGTACGAACAAGCATCACAAACTTCCTCAGTGCCAGTGGATGACCATGACATCCTCTATACCTTGTCATTCCCTTGAACCACCTTCCTGGCCATTGGATTGCACTGTAGATCTCAGCGGCCTAGTCCGCCAGAGCTGACCTTGCATGCTAGGACAGGCACGAATATGACTCTGGTAACCAAGGAAACCACTCAGGAAATTACAATAATTGTTAGATACACCAACACTTCATGAATGATTTTTTTTTAAGATCTGTGGCATTTGTTCAAAGTTCAAAGCAAATTTATTATCGAAGTATGTATTGGTCACTATATACTACCTTGAGATTAATTTTCATGGACAAGTTCACAATAGGACAAAGAAATACAATATAAACAGTGAAAAACTATACACCAAGACTGACAAATAGCCAATGTGCAAAAGAAGACAAACTGTGCAAATACAAAAAAAAATTAATAATAATAAACACACTCAGACCCTGCTTAATGCTGAGGATGCATTCCTCAGAGGTGGAACACTATGTAGATCAGAAATATGCAGGTCATTATAATATTACATAAATGGACATGTGCCTGATTAAAAAAACTCAAACTTGAGATATATGAAATATTATTTTATGCATACACAGTAATTTGTGAAGTAACAAACACACAAATACACCTAACCTGTACCTCAGTGGGGCCATTACAAGATGGCAGCAGCAGACCGAAGCAGGTGGTGGCTACATCTTAGAGGAGGGAACAGGCTGTGGATCCTCCTCGAACTTCAAATTTACCAACATATTTTCTTCTTCTTCGTGAATATGACTGAAGATGCTTCTTGCCTTTTCCATTATTTTCAGCTGGCTTAGGGTCATGTTTCTTTGTGTTCGGTCATCCACCCATTTATTTAGTCTATTTACCGTTTTTTCAAGCAAGTGGCTCCTTGAATGTGTCACCTCCGTTGATAATAATTTTGACGTCATCGTTGCAGTAGCTTTTGTCTGTACTTTTTATAATTGTTCTGGTTGTCAATGTACAAAATTGCAAAGAGGCACCAACATCTACCTGATGATCTCCAGCTTCCAAATGCCGTATCCATGCTAATGCTTTTTCTAGACATCTTTGATGTGCTGCCCTCACTGCAAGCTGTTTTCCAAACACCATGGGTGAATAAAATGGAATTAATTGGCAAGGGAGCGAGAATGTTTGCACACATGGGGGAGGCAGAGCATGATTGGCTCAGAGCGTACGTAAAGAGTGCTCTGACTGATTGAATGTTTACTGTAATAGGGGCCACTCTTGAGAAGTTTTACATGTTGTTTAGAATTAATTTTTGTCATTTTTAAAAATTTCAATAAAGAATTGAATAACCACCTTATGTGGGGTAGTGTTATGCGGGATCTGAATGTAAATAAATAAATAAGTTGTACAGTCCTTGAAAGTGAGTCTATGAGTTATGGAATCAGTTCAGTTGAGGTGAGTGAAGTTATCCTCACTGGTTCAGGAGTCTGATGGTTGAAGGGTAATAACTGTTTCTGAACCTGGTGGTGTGGGACCTCAGGCTCCTGTACCTCCTTCCTGGTGGTAGTAGCAAAAACAGAGCAAGGCCTTGATGGCAGGGGTCCTTGATGATGGATGCTGCTTTGTCATAGCAGCACTCCTTGTAGATGTGCTCTCTGGTGAGGGGGGGGCTTTTTCTGTGATGGATTTGTTTCCTGGGGAGCTCTCCTCATTGTCTCTAGCTCTGGTGGAACATTTGCACAGACTGTGGAGAGATGGGCCAGGATGTGCTCAGAAATGCCATGTTTCTACTTTATATGAATGGGAAGACCAGTGAAAATCCCTCCTTGAATTCAGAAAACATCTTCAATACAGTTCACAGTTCAAGTGAAACTGTGATTTAGTGGTAAACTCTCTGACTCTGAGAATGACATAGACAGTTTCAAACTCTGCTTACTATAAGGACAATTATCACAATTCAACTGACCCAAACCAGCGTTCAAGCCCATCGTGAAGTACTGCAGCCTGAGCAAATTCTGTGAAGGCTCTGGAATCTAGGCAATGCTATTCTAGGCACAGCTGAGCACATGTATAATCTCAGTCCTAGTGTTTACACAGTGCCCCAATGGCTTCACGTTACCATTTCTTGATCTTTTGAAGTACGTGATAACATATCATCATGCAAGGTGAATTGTGCCTGGACTACTCTCCATCTATTTTAGCCATCTGCTCTTGCATTTCGCATTAATACCTGAGCCCATCTGAGAAACCCTGCAGAGGCTGATCGTCCAGGTGACTGAGGAACTTCACCATCCTGCAGACCAGCATATGTCTTCTTTACCAGCTGTGTGTGCAACATTGCTCCATTCTGGAAAGCATCTTAATGCAAAAGCATTTTCTCACTTTCATTATCCATACCATACAACAAAACTGCTCCAAGGTGACACATCATAGCACTATAGAAAGCATCCTTGCTGGATGTTTCACAGCTTGGAAGGACAACTGCTCTGCATGTGACTGCAAGAAACTGTAAAAAGTTGTAGACACAGCTCAGCACATCACAGGAAATAGCCTCCCCTCCATGGACTCTGTCTAGACTTTTCGCTGCCTCAGTAAAGTAGTAATATTAATTTTCATTGATGTTTATGGGGCAGGTACGATGGGGTAAATACCATTTAAGAAGCACTTGGATGGATACATTGATGGATGAGGCTTAGAGGGGTATGGGCTGAAATCAGGAAGCTGGGTCTGCTCAGTTGGCACCGTGGTCAGCATGGATTGGTTGAGCAGAAGAGCTTGTACCCGTGTTGCATTGTTTTATGACTCTATGACAATTTATCTAGTTATGATCTTGCACTTTGTATCACTGCACTGCACTTTCTCTGTAGCTGTTACACTTTATTCTGTTTTCTCTTATTGTTTTACCTTGTTCTGCATCAATACACTGAGTAATGATCTAAAGTGTATGAACAGCATGCAAGACGAGCTTTTCACTGTAATAAATCAATTCCAATTCTAATTCCAACAATGCAGCAGCATCCAATGATCCACAAGGCGGAAAGAGCTGCGAATTCGGTAGAACCACTTCAGTTCTCAGAATGTGGCTTCTTATTTCTTTGTTCACAGCCACTTTTGTCTGGTAATCATGGTATAGGGATCCCAGCCAGGTGTTCCAAAAAGAAACACCTCACTAGCACTGAGGAGTGCTACATAGGCCATCAACTCTGCCAGATTGAACAGAAGTGAAGTTGTCAGAGAGTCACACAGCACAGAACAGCCCCTTCACTCCATCATACCATTACCATTTATAGCAATACTCATCTATACCAATACCATTTTCCAGCATTTTGTCCATTGCCTTCTATGCCTTGGCAGTTCAATTTAAAGAAGCCATGATGCTGGAAGGAGTGTAGAGGAGATTTTAAAAAGTACGGTATATGTGGATGGAGTGTAAGGCATTTGATAGTGTTCCTCTGTTAGGCTCAGACAGAAAGTCAGGAGGAATGGGATCCAGTGAAATTTGGTTGTGTAGATACAGAACTGGCCTGCCCATAGATGGTAATAAATGGAGAGTATTCTACCTGGAGGTCAATAACAAGTGGTGTTCCACAGGGATCTGTTTTGGGAACCCTGCTCTTTGTGATGAGGAAGTGGAATGGTGGGTTAGAAAGTCTGCAGGTGACACAAAGGTTGTTGGTGCTGTGGATCGTATGGAAGGTTGGTGTAGGCTGCAACAGGACATTGACCAGGCTGAGAAGTAGCAGATGGAGTTCAACCTGGAAAAGAGTGAAGTGAATCATTTTGGAAGGTTGATTTTGAAGGCAGAATGCAAGGTTAATTGCTGGATTCTTGACAGTGTGGAGGAAAGGAGAGGTCTTGGGATCCATGTCCATAGATTCCTCAAGGTGCCATGCAAGTTGATAGGGTGAAGAAGGCATATGGTATGTTGTCCTTCATTAGTCAGGGGAATGAGCTGCCAGAGAAAGTGGTTAAGGCAGGTACATTAACAAAGGCAGTTGGACAGGTAACAGGTATTAAGATAATGTTTAGGAGCAAGTGGCATATATGTGCATGTGTATATATATATATATATAAAAGACTTTTGCATAGTACTGTATTTTTTAATGTGGAGCAGAAAGTGAGTTTGTAAATCTGGCAGGAGCAAGGGATGTTGAGAATGGTGAGGGTGGAGCACCATGGGAGGGTTGTGGGTTTGGTAGCAGAGAAAGGGTGTCAGGGGCAGGCAGTGGCGCAAGTGCAGACACACGCTGTCCTGAGACACCAGGCAAGGTCATTTGATTCCAAACGATTATGTCGTTTATTGATCATTAGAGAATGTCTCTCTGGTGTTTTCCACTCCCTCCCCTTTCCCTCCTTCCTGCCCCCTTTCCATTCTCAGTCCACAATACAGACCCATATGAGAATCAGATTTACCATCGCTCACATAGGTGATGAAAGGGCCATTTTCCACGCTCTATAACTCAATGACTATGACCTTCAGCTGTTCTGACATTTTCTTCAATACAACAGGCTTTTACATGCAGCAAAGGCATATCTTTCATTCGTCAAACTTCTCTTGTTTCCCAGAATATACTTCAGAATCCAATGGCACCAGGAATCTCTGGGACAACCAAGTTTCTAAAAAAAAACATGTTTTATGAAGGAATTATCATAATTCAATTAATCCAAACTGGCATAGAAGCAACAGAAAGTTGCAACACAATGTCCTAATTCATCCTGAGTCGAACAATCTCTGGAACTAGCGACAGCAACAGACACAAATTGAAGGACGAATTCAGCAGGTCAGGCAGCACCTATGGAGAAGAACTTACAGTTGAAGTTTCAGGCCAAGACCCTCCATCAAAACTGGAAAGGCAGGGGAAAGAGACTAGAATAAGAAGTTGTGGGGCAAAGAAGGAGTACAAGCTGGCAGGTTATAGGTGAGATCTGGTGAGGGGGAAGGTGAGTGGGTGTGTGAGGGAAACTGGAGGATGATAGGCAAAAGCAGTAAAAGACCTGAAGAAGAAAGTGTCTGATAAGAAAGGAGAGTGGCCCATGGGAGAAAGAAAAGGCAGAAATGGCCACTCTTTTATTATTGTATTTGAACTGTCTTTTCACCCTGAGTGATGCTTTTCCATATACAATTGTGTACAGTATTTAATGTCAGTAACAATGAACACAGGAGCCTAGTACCCTAAAATTATCACGTTCTTCAGGGAGTCTCAGTAAAGGCAAACTTTGATATTGCTGACAGGACATGTGAAGTGACCAGTGTTGAAAGATTCTTAGAAACATAGAAAACCTACAGTACAATACTGGCCCTTCAGTGCACAATGCTGTGCCAAACATGTACTTACTTTACAAATTTCCCGAGGGTATCCATAGCCCTCTATTTTTCTAAGCTCCATATACCTATCCAGGAGTCTTTTAAAAGACCCTATCATATCCGCCTCCACCATCATTGCCAGCAGCCCATTCCACACACTTACCACTGTCTGCGTAAGAACCTACTCCTAACTTCTCCTCTGTATCTACTTCCAAGCACCTTAAACCTGTGCCCTCTCGTGTTAGCCATTTCAGCCCGAGGAAAAAGCCTCTGACTATCCACACAACCAATGCTTCTCATTATCTTATACACTTCTATCAGGTCACCTCTCATCCTCCACCACTCCAAGGAGAAAAGGCCGAGTTCAGTTAACCTATTCTCATAAGGCGCGTTCCCCAATCCATGCAATACCCTTCTAAATCTCCTCTGCGCCCTTTCTATGGTTTCCACATCCTTCCTGTAGTGAGGTGACCAGTCTGAGCACAGATCTCTAAGTGGGGTCTAACCAGGGTCCTATATAGCTGTAATATTATCTCTTTGCTCTTAAACTCAATCCCACGGTTGATGAAGGCCAATGCACCATATGTCTTCTTAACCACACAGTCAACCTGCACAGCAGCTTTGAGTGTCCTATGGACTCAGACCCCAAGATCCCTCTGATCCTCCACACTGCCAAGAGTCTTATCATTAATACTATATTCAGACACTGTATTTGACCGACCAAAATGAACCACCTCACACTTTTCTGAGTGGAACTCCATCTTGCACTTCTCAGTCCAGTTTTACATCCTATCAATGTCCCGCTGTAACCCCTGACAGCCCTCCACACTATCCACAACACCCCCAAACTCTGTATCATCAGCAAATTTACTAACCCATCCCTTCACTTCCTCATCCAGATTATTTATAAAAATCACGAAGAGAAGGGGACCCAGAACAGATCCCTTAGGCACACTACTGGTTACATACCTCCATGCAGAATATGACCCATTTACAAGCACTCTTTGCCTTCTGTGGGCAAGCCATTTCTGGATCTACAAAGCAATGTCCCCTTGAATACCATGTCTCCTTACTTTGCCAATAAGCCCTGCATGGTGTACCTTATCTGAAATCCATATACACTACATCTACTGCTCTACCTTCATTAACATGTTTAGTCACATCCTCAGAAAATTCAATCAGGCTTGTAAAGCACGACCTACCTTTGACAAATTGACAAAGCCATGCTGACTCTTCCTAATCATATTGTGCCTCTCCAAACATTCATGTATCCTGCCTCTCAGATTCTTTTCCATCAACTTACAAACCACTGAAGTAAGACACACTGGTCTATAATTTCCTGGGCTATCTCTACTCCTTTTCTTGAATAAGGGAACAACATCTGCAACCCTACAATCCTCTGGAACCTCTCCCATCCCCATTGATGATGCAAAGATCATCGCCAGAGACTCAGCAATCTCCTCCCTCGCCTCCCATAGTAGCCTCGGGTACATCTTGTCTGGTCCCAGAGACTTACCCAACTTGATGCTTTCCAAAAGCTCCAGAATATCTTCTTTCTTAATGTCTATATGCTCAAGCTTTTCAATCCACTGTAAATCATCCCTACAATTGCCAAGATCCTTTTCCGTACTGAAGCAAAGTATTCATTAATTACCTCTCCTGTCTCCTCCAGTTCCATACACACTTTTCCACTGTCATAGTTGATTGGTCCTATTCTCTCATGTCTTATCCTCTTCCTCTTCACATACTTGTAGAATGTCTTGGGGTTTTATTTAATCCTGGTTGCCAAGACCTTCTCATGGCCCCTTCTGGCTCTCTTAATTTCATTCTGAAGCCTCATCCTGCTAGCCTTATAATCTTCTAGGTCTCTATCATTACCTAGTTTTTTGAATCTTTCATAAGTTTTTCTTTTCTTCTTGACTAGATTTTCAACAGTCTTTGTACACCATGGTTCCTGAACCCTACCATCCTTTCCCTGTCTCAATGGAACATACCTATGCAGAACTCCACACAAATATCCCCTGAACATTTGCCACATTTCTGCCATACATTTCCCTGAAAACATCTGTTCCCAATTTATGCTTCCAAGTTCCTGCCTGACAGCTTCATAATTCTCCTTACTCCGATCAAACACTTTTGTAACTTGTCTGTTCCTATCCCTCTCTAATGCTATGGTAAAGATTATGATCACTATCTCCAAAATGCGCTCCCACTGAGAGACCTGACACCTGACCGGGTTCATTTCCCAATACCAGATCAAGTAATGTCTCTGCTCGTGTAGGCTTATTTACATATTGTGTCAGGAAACCTTCCTGAACACAGCCTAACAAACTCCACCCCATCTAAATCCCTTGCCCTAGGGAGATGCCTATCAATATTTGGGAAATTAAAATCTCCCACCGCGACAACCCTGTTATTATTACACCTTTGCAGAATCTGTCTCCCTATCTGCTCCTCAATGTCCCTGTTACTATTGGCTGGTCTATAAAAAACACCCAGAGTTATTGACCCCTTCCTATTTCTAACTTAGACCCACAGAGACTCCGTAGACAACCTCTCCAAGACTTCCTCCTTTTCTGCAGCCGTGACAATATCTCTAATCAGCAGTGCCACACCCCCATCTCTTTTGCCTCCCTCCCTGTCCTTTCTGAAACATCTAAAGCCTGGCAGTCTAAGTACTATTCCTGCCCCTAAGCCATCCAAGTCTCAGTAATCACCACAACATCATAGCTTCAAGTATTGATCCATGCTGTAAGCTAATCCACTTTGTTCATGATGCTTCTTGCATTAAATAGACACATCTCAAACCATCAGTCTGAGCGTATCCTTTGTCTATCGTCTGCCTATCTTCCCTCTCACACTGTCTCCAAGCTTCCTCTATTTGCGAGCCAACTGCCTCTTCCTCCGTCTCTTCAGTTCAGTTCCCACCCTCAGCAATTCTAGTTTAAACTCTCCCCAGTAGCCTTAGAAAAACTCCTATCCCAAAAGAGGTCCCAATGATCAAGAAATCTGAATACCTGGTCCCTGCTCCAATCCCTCAGCCATGCATTTATCCTCCACCTCACTCTATTCCTATACTTACTGTCATGTGGCACAGGCAGTAATCCTGAGATTACTACCTTTGAGGTCCTGCTTCTCAACTTCCTTCCTAACTCGCTGTAGTCTGTTTTCAGGACCTCCTCCCTTTTCTTACCTATATTGTTGGTACCAATATGTTCCACGACCTCCGGCTGTTTATCTTCCCACATCAGGATATCGTGAATGCAATTAGAAACATCTTGGACCCTGGCATCTGGGAGGCAAACTACCATCCATGCTTCTTTCCTGTGCCTCAGTATCACCCATCTGACCCCCTAACTGCTGTCTTCTTCTTTTCCCTACCCTTCTGAGCCACAGGGGCAGATGCTGTGCCAGAGGCATGGCCACTGTTGCCACCTTCCCCAACAGTACTCAAACAGGAATACTTATTGTTAAGGGGGCAGTCACAGGGGTACTCTCTAGTAACTGCCTCTTGCCTTTCCCTCTCCTGACTGTTGCCCACTTATCTGTCCCTGAAACCCTGGTGTGACTACTTGTCTATATAGCTCCTCTCTATCACCTCCTCATGTTCCCTGACCATTCTTGTTCCATAGATGCTGCCTGACTTATTGAGTTTTTCCAGCATTTTCTGCTTTTTGTAAAAAATGACTATCAGCTCAGACAGCATTCCTGCCTCTGGGCAATTTAATACAGATAGCATGGTGAGCATTCGTAGTTGGTATTGCACTTTCGAAAAAGCTGTGTAAGATCACCCATGTCCCAAAAGCTTCATCAGACAGATGGAGCTTGGGAGATACTCGTGCAATGTAATGCAGGTAAATGTTTAATGAAGGAAGAGTTCAAGTTAGATGTGAAATGTCAGTGAACCTTACTCCATGTCAGATTAGTGCTGAGTGTTGGCATAATGCCTCAGCTTGTGAAACTTTGAAGAAATCTGCTCACAGCATCAATGTCAGCACAGGACACAGCTGTGTGTGTTACTCCAGACCTCCAGCATCTGCAGTCTCTCATGTGGCACGGTACTAGCTATACCTTTGGTGTAAATTTCAACCTTTCAATAGCACCTATAGTCCATTGAGACTGTCCATCAGCATGCCTTCCCTGTCACCATTTTGCAGTGTCCATATTTATAGTGGAAACTGCCAACAGTACTTTGCATGGGGTTGGCCCATGACTCTGCAGTGCCACCAAATGGAGGGTGTATTGTATGGATCCATTTATTTTAGAGCAGTGACCCCCCTCCCAGTTCTACCTGCTGACCTGTTGTCTACGCATGCGCTGTTGCCTATGTATGTGCAATGTTCTCTGTCTCTCTCCCTCTGCAATGTGAATTCACCAGTTAAAACCATCTCCTGCATGAATGATTTTATTTAATTGATATGTTCTTGAGCATAGACACAACAAGTTGGCGACAAGTACAAACCTGAATGTCAGAAAATAACACCAACTGCACCGACAGTTACAGGAGGAAACAGCAAGAGTTAAGCAGCACGAGAAGGCCATCACCGATGCTAACAAAGACAGTGCATAGTAACAGAGAAAGAGGTGCTGAATTTAAAGTGAAAATAGTATGGCGATGGCTTCGGACAGGAAAGTTGATGAATTTGATAGTCTAATGAAGGCTGGGAATTGTATATCAAGAGGGTGGAGCTGTATTGTAACGCACACAACGTGGATAAGCAAAAAAAAGTCCCTATGCTTCTTAGCTTAATGGGCCCAAGAACATACAGTCTCTTAACACAATTTAGTAACCAGGTGTTCAAAAAATTGTTACAATTTTACAAAATTACTTTAACCCTAAACTGTTGGCAATATCTGAGTGATTTATATTTTACAAAAGGAACCAGTCAAAAGATGAGAGCATTTCTGAATACATTGCAGAAATGTGCAAAGTTTCCCAGTACTGTATCTTTAGAGATTGACTTCTGATGCATTAAGAGACAGGCTCATGCATAATCAAAGCACCCAAACGAGGCTACTGATAGAAAGAGACCTAATCTTAGAATGGGCATTGACCATTGCAATATTGTTAGAGACTGCAGCAAAGGGAGTAGCAGAACTACAAAAATGGGATGTTAGAATGTGAACTGCACAAAATGGTGCAGAAAGTCAAAAATGTTATCGATGTGGTAAATCCTCCCATGTTGCAAATGATTGTTGGTTCAAAGAAAATGTCAGCAGAATGCGTTACAGACAAGGTCACAAAGAGACACTGTGCAAGGTAAACAAGAAGCACAACCGAGTGAAAAGACTTAAACACAAAATGAAACAAACGCATAAAGTTACTGAATGCAAAACAGAATCAGACAACATAGAGTCTGACAAAGGTGAACTGTCATGTCTAGAACTGCATAGTATAATTGAAGCAGATCACAAAATCATCTGGATCACTATAGGTGTGTAAAGGGTTTCTTATCTTACTGCGTACGTTAGTCAAAATGGCTTCTTTGTTAAGTAAAAGTAGAGATGCTTCTTTGTCATGGTAACTGGTGAGAGAGTGCTTTCTCTCACAGCTTGTTTGGGTTATAATTACTGATAATGAGAATTGTATTCATTTGTTAACCAATTGGGTTAGATGTTATTTCTTGTGGGTCTGTGAGCTGGTGTTTCATGGACTTTTGGAGAGTTGGAAAGGAGATCGCGAGGAAAATGGAAGGTGCTGGAGGCGCACTGGTCGATCACCGAGGGTGGTCCCAGGCACATGGGACGTGGAGGTCGGAGAAGATCGAATAGTGCACCGAAGATTTCGATGGTTGTGCTCCAACGATTATGCACTAATTGACTGAACCCTGATAAGTTCTGGTGCCTTTTCTTTCCTGTCTTTTCTTTCATATATATTGTATCGCTATTAATCACTTAGTTCTAGGAAGATTCATAAAGTGTATTCTGTAAACGTACATGGTGTGTGGTTCGATATTGTGTGTGCGAGTTTGTACAAGTGTGCATTTCACAGCATCCACGTATACGGGAGGCGCTGTTTGGCGGGTGGACGGATTTTCCCCTAGACATACACCAGCTGATTGCGTGAGCGTTACAAGTGCATCTGATGTAAAACTGAAAATGGAGCTGGATATAGGGTCAGCTTTCTCCATAATTCCAGAGGCTGACTACAACAGACTGTTTTCTAAGATACCATTAGCAAAAGCCTTCAGTGATGGTAAAGACTTACACAGATGAAAAAGTGTCTCCCAAAAGCAAACTGAAAGTAAATGTGACATATGGAGGCCAAACACAACAGTTAGAGCTTTATGTACTGAAAATTGGAGGACCAGCACTTATCAGACATGAATGATTGAGAAAAATCCAACTGGACTGGCACTTAATAAAAGCTTTCACTGTGGCATCAACAGGTAATTGCAGCTCAAATGGTAGCACTAACCAGGGACTGTCACAGCTGCTTAATGCTAATGAGAAGATGTTTGAGAAGGGAATAGATAAATAGGTCAAAAACTTGGCCAAAAGCAGTTCAGGATGCCAAAAAGTTCAAAATCCACTCCCACAGGCACCACTAAACCCGTGTGATGACCATCGTCACCATGACAATGATTACATATTGACTTTGCTGGGCCAGTCATGGACTCCATGTTCCTAATTGCTGTGGATGCTCATTTGAAGTGGCTGGAGGCTATACCAATGAAGGCAACTACCTCAGCAAAGATTGCCTCCACTCTAAAGACTATCTAGGCCAGAAATGGCTTACCAGAACAAATTGTGAGTGACAATGGACCACAATACATGTTAGCTCCTCACCACCCTGCAATGAATGGGTAAGCAAACAGTACATTAAAGCGATGGAGAAATTCACCTACAGCACAAGGTAAACAAATTCCTTTTTGTGCATCCAAACTCTGTTCATGTGACGTCAAATCAAACACCTGCAATGCTCTTCATGAGCAGGAATCTGAGATCTCGCACAGACCTCCTGAAACATGATTCATAGAGGAAGTGCACAATAAACAGTTCAGCCAGTTGCCAAGAGAAGCAGCAAGGAGCTTCGAATTTGGACAGGAAGTCCTTTCATGTGATTATTGAGAAGGCAAGTGAACACCAATATGATAGCTACAAGAACTGGACCACTGATGTACAGAGTGGATGCTGGAGATCAGACATGGAGACATCTTGTGGACCAGATACTGGATACTAACCAAAGAACACACCTGAGTCAATTGCATCCAACAAGACAGTCTCATTACAGTCACTGGACTCACCCCTCAGTGATGATTGTGCCACTAACAGCAACATGACATGGGAAACTGAGAATGGGTGTCTTAGACACCTGCCAAACCCAATGCCACTCCACAGGTCCAGAGGCGCTATGCTGAAAGAAACAGAGCACCACCCAGAAGACTGAACCTTTAGAACTGTGAAGTTGTTATGGACTGTTATTGTGAAAGCATGTTTATTTGGAATACATGTATGGGTTTATAAAAAGGGAAATTGAATGTTTTGTACATGAACAGTGTGATGTTGCATTAGTCTAAAGGGGGAAGAAGTGTAATGTACGGATCTATTTCTTTTGGAGCAATGACCCCCACCCTTAGCACTACGTATTGATCTGTAGTCTGCACATGCGCATTGTTCTCTCTCTCTCTTTCTCTCACTGCAATGTGAATACACCAGTATAAGCCATCTCCCGAATGTGTGCTTTTATTTAAACGATATGTAGCTGTGCACAGACACACAGAAGGAGGCTGTGAGTACTGTATGGTAAGATTACACGTAGGTAGATTCCAAAATCCAAAACATCAACTGTTCATTTCCTTCCATAGGTGCTGCTCTAGGTTCCAAAGGGCTGGACTACTTAGGCTTGGTTTCTATTACTGCCCATGGTTACTGCTACCCTCTGTTAACCAGGGCCCAGCACAGAGGCCAATCTTTCTGGACTTTTCTGACCCAGGAATCCAGTTGCAAGAACTAGGAACTAGTCCAGGGGCTTTATCCCCAAAATATCTCCGACAACCTTTGACAGGTGGCAAAGCAGGGCACGGGACTTTGCTGGCTGTCAAAACTGATTGTAGAAGTTTATAAGCATCTGTTTTGATTAGAGGTATTCAAAAGCCAAAGTAATTGATTAAAAAATAAAAATAACAATAAAAATATAACATTAAATAGAAGTTCTTATTATTGAACATCAAGGCAAGGCAGGAAATTTTTCAGAAGGCTATTTACATAGATCATAGAACGCAAATCTGGAACAGTACAGCACAGGGACAGGCCCCTTCACCAACAATGTTGCCAAACCAATTATATTAATAATCATTTGGCCAACTAAACTAATTCACTCTGTCTACACAATGGCATATCCTTCCATTTTCCTCACAATCATGTGTCTATCTAAACATCTTTTAGAAGTCCCTAATGTATGTTCCCCTGCAGGTTGTTAGGGTGGTTAAGAAGGCATAAGGCATGTCTGCTTTATATCTACCACCACCCCAGATAGGGCATTCCAGGCACCCACCACTCTGCTCCTCACATCTCCTTTGAAATTACCCCCTCTCAACTTAAAAGCATGCCCCCTGGTATTAGACATTGCAACCCTGGGGAAAAATACTGTCTACTTTATCTACACCTCTCATAATTTTATAAACCTCTATCAGATTTCCCCTCAGCCTCTGCCGCTCCAGAGGGAAAACCCAAATTTTCCCAACCTTTTGTTATAGCATATGCCCTCTAACCCAGGAAGCATCCTGGTAAACCTCTTCTGCACCGGCAATAAAACCTCGACATCCTTCCTATAATGTGGCAAACAGAAGTGTATGCAATATTCCAGATGATGCCTAACTAGAATTTCATAAAACTTCATAAACATCCTGACACTTGAACTCAAAGCCTCAATTAATAATAGCATATGCCTTCTTAACCACCCTTACAACCTGTGTAACCACTTACAGGCAGCTATGAACTTGAACCCCAAGATCCCTCTGCTCATCAACACTGTTAAAGGTCTTGTCCTTGACATTGTATTGTGTCTTTACATTTAATGCACTAAGGTGCAACAATTCACATTTATCTGGGTTAAACTCTGTCACTTCTCTGCACATATCTGCAACTGATCTGTGTTCTGCTGTATTCTTTGCCAGTCTTCTATGCTATCCACAACATCACCAATTTTTGTATTATCTGCAAACTTACTAACCTACCCATCTACTTTTTCACTGAGGTCATTTATATACATCACAAATAACAATGAATCCAGGGTAGATCCCTGTGCAACACCAATAAGCTAAACCTTCAACTAGAACAAGTCCCTTCAACCATGGCCTTCTGTGTTCTATGGGCAAGCCAGTTCTGAATCCAAATGGTTAAATCACCATGATCCCATGCATCTTAATCTTCTGGATGAGCATCCTATGAGGAATGCTGTCAAATGCCTTAGTAAAATCCATGCAAACAACATCCACCACTTCAGCTTTATTAATCACCTTTGTCACCTCATCGAAAACTCAATCAAGTTGCAAGTTGTTCTCCACAAAGCCATGCTGTCTCTCCCTAATTATGCCAAGGTTTTCCAAATGCTTCCTTTTGCCTTCCCTTCTGTCTCCTAAGTCTTTTCCTCATTGAAACTAACAGGCTGTCAGACCCTGCTTTGGCTTAAACTCTCCATCACTAAGGCTGGACCCTCCTACTGGATTCCATGGAGATCTGGGAGTCCCACCAGATTCAGCCTTCCTAATCCATCACTGAACCCTGGAGAAGAGCATTCCAAAGCTCAGGCTTTGAAATCTGGTGTTTATCCTGAATGCTGAATGTTGTATGCTGAAGATTCCAAACAATATACCATCCTGCAGCTAAAAACCAACAGCTGGAGGAACTCAGTGGATTAGGCTGCATCTGTGGAAAGAAAATTATTAATATTTCTGGTTAAGACCCTTCATCAGATGCACTGTTACAATCTTGAAACTTTAATTCTACCTCTTCCATTATTGTCCTTTTAGTATTCCTGTTAGATTCAGATTTATTTATCACATGTACATTAAAACATACAGTGAAATGAATTAACAGCCAACACATCCGAAGATGTGCTTAGGGTAGTCTGCAAGTGTTGCTACACATTGTGGTGCCAATATTGTAAGTACACAGAATCAGCAGAACGACACAAGCAACAAAATCAGCAAAACAAGTCCCTTTCAAACCCTGACACCCACCTACCCATATGTACAGACACACCTCCAACCCCAATCCCAGGACATGCCAACTCATGGCCTCCAGCTACCAGATTCTGAGACTCACAGACATTAGGCCTCGAATCTCCAGTGCCCGTCCCAAACTCGCAGACTTACATCATCTGATCTCTGGGCATATCGATCCAGAAGTGTGGTGCCTCAGCATCTCTCGTGTGTGCTGCCCCAGATTTCCAGCATTTGCCGTCTCTCTCATGTTTCAAATAGAGCACAGAAGATGGAAGTGAGATTCCATGTGTATCAGTTCCCTGCGTTCACAACAGTGTGCGTAACACTACCTCAGCTTGCACTGCTGTTCTTTGCACTATTCCATTGTTTTGCATTTGCTGCTGTACTTATATGTGGATTTATTAGCACCAGAAGGAGTACTTACTCTGAGCTTCATGTAGCAAGGACTTTCATTACAGCCCAGTGAATATGGCAATGAACTAATCTGAATCTGAATCTTTGCTCCATATTCCAGCATCTGAATTCACTTGTGCCACCATCTCATCACCATTCTGTGAATGGTGAAAGTAGAAGTATCTGTTATAAACATAACAACATGTTACCTTAAACTGGCAATTATCATTTTGGTCCATTTATTTAAGTAAGGATATACTTGCATTGGAGCCAATCTAAAAGAGACTCACTTGTCTAACTCAGTCTGTTTTGACAAATAAGTGAATCTGGATATGAATCCTGTTCTGAATCTGATTCTCATAATGAATTCTGAAGAAGTTAATGTTTGTTCTTTGGAGTTAAGAATGCACAAACACAAGAGAAGACACCCAGTGCCTCAAGCTCACTGCTCCATACAATACGATCATATCCGATCTCATCTTCAATGTCTGTTCCCCATTGCCCTGAATTCTTTGATCTTTCAAGAGTTCAATTACCTCTTCTTTAAATACCCACAGTATTCTATCTTCCATGGATTTCTGAGAATTTCGAAGTTTCACTACCTGGTACAGTGAAGGGTGATTTTATTGAAATATTCAAGAAATTACCTCGAAGGGGATCACAACTTTGCCATGGTTTGTAGGCTTGTGTGTCTCAATGATCAGTACTACGTTGGCTGGGGTTGACGCTTTATGATTTGGCTCTTGGTAGGGTCACTCATGCCAAACAGGTCAAAGGTAGAAGCCAGACTAAGAGTGGTCCACTGGTTCTCCAGGTTTGGCAGTCTAGCTAACAACCCTGACTGGTAAGACAAAATTGTTACAGAAACAGCAATGAATAATCTGAGTGTGATTGTATTCCTAAATCTCCACTCGGGACTTATGTGACTGACAGTAATGAAAACTAAGAGGAAGCTACTGAGATGATGAAGGAAGCCCTGAACACCATCAGAAATGGGGGGCCTTCATTGCTGCCCTAAATTCCAATTGTGTAATAAGCAGTAAGTATTGAAGAACATAAGGGGTCACAACAGGAGAGATGTTGAGAAGTTTCTGCTGGTGAGAGACACTCAGACAAGGGCACATAGGAAAGGATGGTAACTTAAAGCTGAGATGCAGAAATTTTTTTCACATGGTGGATAGTGAATCACTGGAATCACTACCCCAGAGGTTGTAGATGTAGAACACTGGATGTACTTAAGAAGTAGATAAATAAATTTACAGTGCAAAAGAGTAACACACACAAAATACTTGAAGAGCTCAGCGGGTCTGTCAGCAACTATTGAAATGAATAAACAGTCAGAAGTTTCAATAGGTAGATTAAATGTCAGAGAAATGTATACAATATATATACTGAAACTCTTCTTCTTTGCAAATATCCACAAAAACAGAGGAGTGCCCCAAAGGATGAATGGAAATTAAACGTTCAACCTGAAAGCTTCCCCCAGCTCCCCCTTCCACACGTAAGCAGCAGCAAAGCAACCAGCAAAAAAGCATCGTCACTCTCCACCAAGCACTCAAGCGTGCAGCAAAGCGTCAATAGAAACACAGACTTGCAGTACCCCAAAGGCTACTCGTTCATCCAGTAATTCGACACACCATCTCTCTCTCTCTCCCTAATAAGGGAAAAAGTGATGTCCCTGTTTCACAGCGAGAGGGGAGACATAACAAAACAATTCGCAGATTTACAACAGTAAAAGTCTGTTGCATCACTTCTTCCGAGCTCTGTGCCCAAAGAACTCAGGTCTCTGGGCACACAGCCAGCAGCCAGCTTGCTGATTTCGATCTTCCATCTCCCACAACACACCAGTTTTCTGTGGTGGCACCGACCTCGAATGCACCCTACCTCCAGAGCCACGAGAATCCGACACCCTGAAGGTGCGCTAGTCTTCTAGGCCGTGTCCGTGGCATATCAAGACGTGAGACCCCAAGAGCCAGTCCCATTTCCGCAAAGAACTGAAGTCAGCGTGTAACTCCAGATCAGGGTCTTCAAAAGAACCCTGAAAGGAAAAAATAGAGATATTAAAGATAGAAATAAAGCTGTTTCCAAAGATGCAAGCAAAGGAGTCTCCATTAGGTGCCATCATCCTCCGCCTGTAAAAGGTAACGTTAAGCAGGGTGGTGGAATAAGTACAAGCTGGAAGGTTGTAGGTGAAGCCAAATGAAAATGTAGTTTGGTTGGTGGAGGAGGGGGGAATGAAGTGAGATGCTGAGAGGTGATAGGTGGAAAAGGTAAAAGCTGAAGAAGCAATTTGATGGAAGAATCGACACCACCAATCTCCGTGTCATCTGAAAACTTTTTATAAGTCATTTATAAAAATCCCATCATATGATCTAAGCTAATAAATGAATTAATTTATCTGTTCGATAGGATGGAATGAAGGAGAGAAAGTGAGTGGTGATGGTTCCATGCTCCTGCTGCCCATTTTTTAGCACAAATTTGCAATAAAATATGCGAGGAACTAATAAATAACATGCTAATAACAAAAACACTCATAACCAAGTATTAAATCGACATAAACCCTAGATTCAATTTGTAAATGTGCCGCATGGTGGAAGTGGCACTGTACAAGCCGAGATGGGATCAGTTACTCTAATGTGATTTGTGTTCAGACAACAAAGGCAGATTCCCTCCACCCCCCAGTGTCATCAGGAGGGCACGAAAGGCAATGTGAACAATTAGTCAGGGGCTGAGCTCCCATCTCCGCAGAGGCTGTGAAGTACACTTTACCGTGAGCATGTCACTTGTTAGCACAAAGCAGAGCTGCACGATGAAAGAGAGGTGAAACAGTCAGTCAGGACCAATAGCTTCATGTGTGGGTGAGAAAACATTAGTAGCATTTCAATCTACACATCAGCACTTGTACTGCTGTAGCAGAACTGGCACCTTGGGGACATTATGGAGAGGTTCATGCCACATACCATTTTTCCAGACACACGGACTCGATCTTGTCACTGCCTTCTTTGGTTCTTCCATCACCCATACAGTTTGCACAGTAACTGGTCTAGAATTAACCATGGCCAGATTGTGGAGCACCAGCACAGTGTCACTCAGTTAGTCGTTCTCACACGAGAGGAGTTCACATACTGTACAAGCAGTGTTATCAATAAAGTTAATTTGAATATCCTGCATGGTGGAATCTTGGTGTGCTCTGCAGTCTCTCTCAATATCATATACAACATCCAAAACGCCTCACAACCCATCAGTGAATCTCTACCCAACACTGTCTCTCTCCCTCCCTCCCCCCACCTCCACCACAGTCTCACACCCTCCCTGTAACTGTCCTTGCCTACCAGAGCTTCTCTTCAACCCTCCACCACAGTCTCCCCTCCCCTCCACCATTGAATGAAGTGCACTGCGTTCTGCATTAACTGTGCAGGGAACTGAAGGAGTATTTGCTAAACTTTTAGAGTGGCTACAGAGAGGAGAGTAAACTGAATGGAGTGTTAACCAGGCAGGGAGCTAACCTGGGGCTTGTTAACCAGGTGGAGTGTTAACCGGATACACTGTTCACCAGATGGAGAACTGACTAGGTTTAGTATTAACTAGATGGAGAATTCACCTGGAGGAGTGATAGTGGGTGGACAGCTGACGAGGAGAAGTGGTATCCAGGCAGATAGCTAATAGGAATGAGGTGCTAAGTAGATGTAGGAAAGATGCTATCCCTTGGAGAGAACTTGTAATTCACATAGGCAACACCAGCAAAGGCTATACATTCCTTGACATAAAGAGAATTTTTTCAAAGCAGCAGCTTACAGTGCTGACAGTTCAGCTATCTGCTAGCTGTGAGTGCTGGATACTTTAAAAGCTGTGGATCCCAGAAACTTCCCAGCTGTTCCTATGGCAAGAATGGTACTTTCCACTTACAACCCCTTGCCTGAATGTTGTTTCGACTTTACAGGAATGGGCCATTTCATTTACTGACAGGCTGGACACAGAATTGAACATTGCACAAATCTCAGCAAATTAAAGATTAGCTCAGGAGAACAAATATTGCAAACAGGTAAAGGAACAAATGAATTTTCCCCATTGCAATCTATGGTCCTGTGATCTACGATGGTGCAGCGGTTAGCACAGCTCAGGCATCAGAGATCAGAGTTCAATCCCAGCATTGTCTGTAAGAAAGTTTGTACGTTCTTCCCGTGTCTACACGGGTTTCCTGCCACAGTCCAAAGATGTACCAGTTAGTAGGTTAATCGGTCATTGTAAATTGTCCTGTGATTAGGCTAGGGGTTAAATCGATGGGTTGCTGGGTGGCAGGGCTTAGTGGGCCAAAAGGGCCTGTCCGCACTGTATCTCAAAATAAAATAAAATACTTCACTCCGTTACAAGAGTTAAGAATGAGAAGAGAGAACACATGTATGGCACATGGCGTGTAAGCATGACTAATGAGAATAATTTGACTGAGCTAGGGCTTTTCTCTTTGGAGCAGAGGAGGATGAGAGGTGACTTGATAGAGTTGTACAAGATGATAAGAATCATAGATTGAGTGGACAGCCAGAGAGTTTTTCTCAGGAAGGAAATTTCTAACACAAAGTTCAAAGATTCAAAGGTCCAATTTAATGTCAGAGAAATGTATATAACATACATCCTGAAATGCTTTTCCTTCACAAACATCCACAAAAACAGAGAAATGCCCCAAAGAATGAACGACAGTTAAATGTGAGAACCCCAAAGTCCCTCCCTGAGAGGGCATTATTTTAAGATGATTAGAGGGAAGTTTTGGGGGGGGGGAATGTCAGAGGTATGTTCTTTATGTTCTTTACATGGAGAGTGGTTGGTGGATGGGTCACAGTCCCGGGGGTGGGGGTGGTGGTAGAGTCAGATGCATTAAAGATATTTAGGAAACTCTTAGATAGGCACGAGGATGACAGAAAAATGGAGGGTATGTAGGAAATGAGGGTTACATCAACCTTAGAGTAGGTTAAAAGTTCACTACAACATCGTGGCCAAGGAGCCTGTATGGTGCTGTAATGTTCTATTTAAATTTATTTAAGTTGGTGCTTATAGAATAGAACAGTACAGCATAATTCAGGCCTTTCTGCCCATGGTATTGTGCCAGACTTTTAGCCTACTCCATGATCAATCTATCCCTTCCCTCCTACATAGCTAATAATGCTCCATTTTCCTTTCATCCATAAGTATTCCTACCACCACTGCCAGAATTCATTCCAAGCACTGAACACTTTCTGTGTAAAAAAACCTACTGCTGACATCTCCTGTAAGTTTTCCTCCACTGCCCTTAAAAGGATGTCCTCTGGTATTCACTATTGCTGCCCTAACATAAAGATGCTGGCTGTCCTACCTGTCTACACCTCATATGATATTATGCGTCTCTATCAAGTCACCTCTTATCCTCCTTCACTCCAAAGAAAAAAAATCACTAACCTTTCCAATAATCCCCAAGCTCAGCTGAGCATATGTGATAAGTGAATTGCATCATTTCTCGTTCCCCATATGTAGAACATAAAAAACTTAGAACATTACATCTCACTACAGGCTCTTCAGCCCTCAATGTTGTGACGACCTTTTAACCTCCTCTAAGATTAGTCTAATCCTTCCCTCCTACATAGCTCTCCACTTTCCTATCATCCATGTGCCATGTGCCCAAGGCAGTGTATTCCATGCACCCACCACTCTCTGAATAAAAAGCTTACCTCTGGCATCCCAACCCCCCCATACCTTCCTCCAATCACCTTAAAATTATGACCCTTGTATTATCTATTTCCACCTGGGAAAAAGTCTCTGGCTATCCACTCCATCTATGCCTCTTACCATCTTGTACACCTCTATCAAGTCACCTCTCATCTTCCTTTGCTCCAAAGTGAAAAGCCCTAGCTTGCTTCACCTATCCTCATAAAGGCATGCTCCGCAATCCAGACAGAAGCCTAACACTTCCTTTGGCTGGTACATCATGAGTATGGAAAAGATACTGTGTAAATGCAGACAGTCTGCTGGAGAAATTCAGTGGGTCAAGCATTATCAGCCAGGGTAGGGAACTGTTGACCTTTCAAGTCAACACCCTGCATATATATGGCTCAAAGTTCAAAATAAATTTATTATCAAAGTACAAATATGTCACCATGTGCAATCCTGGGATTGATTTTCTTGCAGGCATTCACAGTAACTACAGAAATACATTAGAATCGATGAAAGACCACCCCCAACAGGACAGAGAGTCAATGTGCAAAAGACAACAAATTGTGCAAATACAAAAACAGAAAAAATAATAGGAAGCAATAAATATCGAGAATGTGAAACGAAGAATCCTTGAAAGTGAGTCCATAGGTTAGGGGAACAGTCCAGTGATTGGACGTGTGAAGTTGAGTGAAGAGTCAGATGGATGAGAGGTAATAACTGTTCCTGAAACTGGTGGTGTGAGTTCTGTGGCTCCTGTACAGTTTTCCTGATGGCAGTAGCGAGAAGCCTGGAAGGTGGGGGTCCTTGATGATGGATGCTGCTTTCCTGCGACTATGTTCAGTGTAGATGTACTCAACAGTGTGGAGGACTTTACCCATGATGGACTGGACTTTATCCACTACATTTTGTAAGCTTTCTCATTTACGGGCATTGGTGTTTCCAAACCGGGCCATGATACCACCAGTCAATATACTCTCCACCGCACGTCTATGGAAGTTTGTCGAAGCTTTAGATATCATGCAGAGTCTTCTAAAATTTCTAAGCAAGCTGAGGCGCTGCCATGCTTTCTTCACAATAGCATTTATGTGTTAACCCAGGACAGGTCCTCTGATAACAGAGAAGAATTTAAAGTTGTTGACCCTCTCCACCTCTGATCCCCTGATGAGATCTGGCTCATGGACCTCTGGTTTCCTCCTCCTGAAACACTAACAATTCCTTCCCCCCCCCCCCACCCACCACCACAGATCTCATAGCTTGTTGCTCTATATAAATGCAATTTCTTTTTCTCCCCCTAATCTGAAGCATATTTTCACGAGTCAAGGATAATCCTTAAAAGAGGAGAAAAACACACCCAAAAATACTTGTTCATGAGCCAAGTTGCTTTCTCCTACACCCTCACTGAAATAAAAGACAATGTCACAACATGCTTGTTAGCACAAGTCTACAGGCAAGCACTCAGCGCAGTTCCAGAACCCAACCCATTTCTGACATTTAGTAACAAAACAAAAGGGATTCTTTGCATTGCTTCACAGCAAGTCTTTCAGTAACAAGGGTACCTAGAAGATTTGCAATAGTACAAGAGAAAAAAAATCACTCAACTATGTACTGTATGGGTGCTGATTATGTGTGTTAATTATAAACACAAGAGATTCTGCAGATGTTGGAAATCCAGAGTAGCACACACAAAATGCTGGAGGAACTCAGTGGGTCAGGCAGCAACTAGGGAGAGGAATAACAGTCAACGTTCACTTTGGTCCGAAACACTGACTGTTTATTAGTTTTTGTGATGCAATGACATTCTCTCACAGTTACATTAAATCTAATATTAACTGTACATCAGTACATTGGTTTGTTGCAAGATCCAAGACGCAATTAACTAGTGTACCAAAACGTTAATAATTCCTTTCCTCCTACCGATGCTGCTTTACCCTGGAGCTTGTTTGTTGCTGTAGGCCAGTGTACATTTTGTCTTTGTCAAAAGCATTCAATATTTCAATAGGAATGTCTGTATTTGTTTTAAATCTGCTCACAAGTATTATCTGCTTTTCAAAAACTCACCAAGTTCACTTCTGTCCCATGAGTTCACTTCCAGTGCAATTGTGGTTTGCCTCCTCCTCTCTAGTCTTGTAAGGGAATAAGGCAAATAGCAGTTCAAGTAATAGAACATCAAACATTTCGGCACAGTACAGGCTCTTCAGCTCAAAGTGTTGTGCCAGCCTTTTACTGTACTCTAAGATCAATCTAACCCTCTCTGCAATGATATTTCAATTACTCATGTGCCGATCAATGAGTTACTTAAATGCCCCAATATATCTGCCTCTACCATCACCCCAGGCAGGGTGTTCCACACACCCACTACACTCTGTGTAATGAAAATGTACCTGTGATATCCCTGTTAAGTTACTTCTATTTAAACGTACCGTGGGTTAACAATGAAGAATCATATTCTGGAAGAATTAGAGAACTTTTATTTACAGTAGTAAACAAACACATCTTAACACAGCCACGTGCTGGAACATTCTAGCAAACCTGCGCATGCTCAGTGCTCTGTCCAATCATGTAACGGCACATCATTGCACGTGATATCACATCTTCCTTTCTTTAAAAAGAAAAAAAACAATTAACAACGTTAATCAAAACACAGCTCTATCAGGTAACTGAAACTGAAGTTGGCTCTTTCTTAAGGTCTTTGTGATTTCCTAACACTGCTCCCTCCTCTGTTTGGACCATGTGTGATCTGGCCTGTGTCCATGTGTTCATGTGTCTTGTATCCTCACTTTGTCTCCTTGTCCTACAGACAAATGTCTCCTTAGATCAGTCAATTCACGTTCCACTTCCATTTGTAATGAAATACGAATCCTCTTTCCTTCATCTAATTCATTCATTAACTGTGTAATTTCTTTTTTATGCTGAGACTTCATTTTTTCAATAAAACATCTCAATTCCTTCACTTGTGCTTTCACTTCTTCCTTATACTGTGCCCACTGTAAACGTTCTTGCTCTAGACGGTGATGAAACTGAATCTCATATTCTCTCAGTGTCTATTTCATTATCGTTAGCAAACTTCTCCCACCATTGCTGTTTCACATAATCAATTGCCTCCTGTTTGGTTGTCTCAGACACTGCAGCTACTGCTTTTATATTCTCCATGTCAGCACTTGCCTCCATGAGCTGGACCTGCAGTCGAGTTACATCACCTTCTGCTGACTGTAATGAAACAGTCTGCTGCTTCAGCTCTGTGTCACTGTCCAAGACTAAAACTCTTTTCACCGAATTAAGGCTTTCACAGGCAGATAAACCCAGAACTGACTGTACATTTTTCGGCACGACCACAAATGAAAGCATGTGCACAATATTTTTGTGTGATACCTTTGACATGCATGTTCCTTTAACTGGAATATCTGCTCCTGAATACCCAGTCACTTTTATATTCGTCTGATGTAACTTTGGTCTTGGCTTTAAAGCACTAAACTCAGATTCTGCAAGAACATTTACTTGTGCTCCAGTATCAAGTTTAAACAGCATATTGTTTTGCTTCACTTGCAATGGAATAGTCCAGTCATTCTTACTTTGTTTATTTTCACAAAGCCCATCTATATAAAATTCCCCACGTTCAACTTCAAGCACAGCACTTACTTATTTCATTTTATTTTCCTTCTTTCTACTTTTACAACAGCGTGGAAAATGATTAATCTTACCGCGGCCATTGCAAATTTGCGGGACACTGATTTGGACGATGTTCCCATGCACAGCGATCACATGACTTTTTTCTTTCAAATGTCGTCTTGCTCTCTGTCAACGTACTGTCAACATTTCTTGATTATGTTCATGCTTTTTTACAGCATTTACATTGCAGTTTTCAAAAACAAACTCTTCAGCCTGCAACGTCATGGTCTCAGAAGCTTTGCAAAGCACCAAAGCTTTTTCAAAATTTAAACTTTGCTCTCTCAACAGCCTTTCTCTCAGAGTGTTATCTTGAATGCCACAAACAATTCTATCTTTAATGAGAGAGTTCGTGAGCAATCCAAACTCACATGTTCTACTACGTTTTCTTAACTCAGTAATATACTGATAAATTGATCAGCAGCTCTCTGCGCACATGTGAAGAATACATATTGCTCATATGTTAAATTACACTTAGGTATACAAAATACTTCAAATCTGTCCATTATTGACTTTAAATTAAAATTATCTCCATCTTCAAAGACAAAGTTATTATATTGCTCGACTGCATCATTCCCGATCACATGGAGCAGAAGCGCACCTTTGGTTTTTTCCAATTTTTCTTCATAGTCGATTGCGGATAAGTACAGCTCAAACTGTTGCTTGAATATCCTCCAGTTCTCAGCTACATTGACAGTCAGCTGAAATTTTGATGGGGACTGTAACCCTTCCATTTTACTGCTTACATTTCGAACGTTTTTTCTTATTATTTTTTCGATTATCTTTGATTCTCGATTCTCCCGTATTATTCTTCCAGAACCACTTCTGACACCATGTTAAGTTACTTCTGTTTAAATGTACCATTGGTTAACAGTAAAGAATCATATTCTGAAAGAATTAGATAACTTTTATTTACAGTAATAAACAAACACATCTTAACCAAGCCATGTGCTGGAACATTCCAGCAATCCTGTGCATGCTCAGTGCTCTGTCCAATCACATACAGGCACATCATTGCACGTGATATCACCACAATCCCTTCTATACTTTCCTCCAATCACCTTAAAATTATGCCCCCCTCATGTTAGCTATTTCCTCCCAAATAAAACGTTTCTGGCTACCCACTCAGTCTCTGCCTCTTATCATCTTGTGCATCCCTGCCAAATCACTTCTCATCCTCCTTCATTCCAAAGAGAAAAGCTGTAGTTTGCTCAACCCATTCTCATTAGACATGCTCTCTAATCCAGGAAGCATTGTGGTAAATCTCCTCTGTACACTCTCTAAAGCTTCCACACCCTTCCAATAATGAGGCAACTAGAACTGAACACAATATTCCAGGTATGGTGGAAGCAAGCAGTAAAAGCATTGAAGATGTATAGTAGGTCAGGTGGCATCACAAAAGACTCTCTATTGGAACTTTCATCATTCGAGCAGTCTGAAAGGCTAATTCCATCTCCACAGATACTACTGATCTGCTGTATACTTCCAGCTTTGATGCCATTTGTCACATCAAGGAGAGAAGGTTTACCAGTCAACCAGGGACAGACATCTGTGTGGACTTTATTTTAGTGTATTTTTCAAGATCTAGGCAAAGAAGGCAGGCCAGCTGTTATTGCCCATATCCATTTGTAGGTGACAGGCCAGCATTTATTGCACATCCAGTTGTAGGGTTAGGTGTTTATTGTCCATACCTAACTGGCCTTGGACAGAGATGGCTTGTCAAGCCACGTCCAAGTCAATCACAAAAGACTTGTCTGCAGACACATATAGACCAAATCAGGTAAGAGCAGTAGATACCTTTCTTTTAAGGACATTAGTGGATCAAGTGGGTTTGAGTGACAATTCTATTCCCATATGATGAACTAAATTGAACCTCTTCAGTTGCCATGATGGGATTTGAATTTGGGCATCTCGGTTGCTAGCACAGGCCTCCAGATCTGGTAACTCAATGCTGTGCCACACCAGACGTGCCAGCCAAAGGGAATCTTACACCTGTAGTGTTGGGTTCAGTCCCACTCTCTGCAGAAAGTCAACTCACGTCTGTTCCCAAGTGTACCGATACACTGAGGTACAGGGACGATGAAAACTTGCTTGTAGCAACATAGCAGGCAGACAGGTATAGACAATGCACACAACGTAAGTTGTACGTGAGTGAAGAGAGAGAAATAGTGCAGAAACAGGGGTTTAATGTAAAAAAGTGTCAACCTGTCCTTTTCCATTGCCGAAGTAGAATTAGGGTTGTGTAGGTCAGATCAAGAATGTGATGGTTGTAGGAAAGAAGCTGTTCCTGAACCTGGTGGTGTGGGACTTCTCCTGCTGGTGGTAGCAGTGCGAAGAGGGCACAACTGGATGGTGGGAGTCCTTGATGATAGATGCCACCTTGTTGAGGCAGTGCCTCAGCTAAACACTAGCACTAATGGGGAGGACTGTGCCCATGGTGGACTGGGCTGTGTTCAGTGCTTTCTTCAGCCTCTTGCTTTCCTGTACAATGAAATTGTCATACCAGACCATGATGTCAGGATACTTTCAACAGTTTTTGCATTGGGAATTGTGGCTTTATATTGTAGTCACTATAAAAACCACAGTGACATTCTTGCCCGTCCCACAGGTTCCAAAAGCAGGTTTTTGTAGATACCGAAAACAAAGTTTTAATGAGACTTGTGTGCAAAGCTGAAAGTCAATGACTGGGGACACCAGCTGGCCAATGCTGGGAACTGCAGTAGAGAACCTGAACAGTCCTTTTGCCAGTGAGAACATGCTTTGCCAGATTAATAGCACCATAAATAAAATACTAAATTTAGATTCTTTATTATTTTTAATCAGATTTCCCAAAAAGGGGAGCATTATTTATTGATAAGAATGAAATAGCTAAATTATACTCTGCAGTGGCATTTAAACATTTATTTTGAGACCTAATACTGAAGTGATATGAAGTTTCCTGTTGCAAATGGTGTACAAATTAGGTTGGGATTTGTTTGTGTTAAAATATACACCTTGTTCGTTTATCAGATGAAAATAGTCTGAAACAAGCGCACAATGATTAATGAGGTTAGACTCCAGTTAATTATTGTTTCCTCCTGCAGTAATTAGGTTGGCAATGCTAATCAAGATGAATCTGCACCCCGGTTTCTCATTCTTTATGTGAGCAACTACTTGTTTCAGCTGCAATAAGACTCTCTTCTAAAGATGAAGCTAATATTGGGCCAGCGGTGTGATTACATTCTTTTGTTACACTAAGTGCGTTGCAACAGCCAGAGATAAATACCATGAAGTTAATAGTCTTATCATCTGCAATTACTTTTTTTTTGTGTAATTCCTGATTAACAGCATCCCGCGGCTCTTTAAAAATTTTGTTTTATCAGGAAACTGCAAAAATTTCTTTTGTTCAAATTTATTAAATGATTTTCTGTTACAAATATGCTAAACCTAATTTGTTGGTCAGGGCGAGGTTTCAGTAAGCCAATCTATTTATTTCAATGCAGTTTATATAGTGGAAATATTTTTAAAGCAATGGAAGGAGCTATTTCAATGGAGTCTTTTACAACCGCAAGACTTTCCAAAGCTTTTTACAGTGAATGGAATATTTTGAAGAGTAAACATTGATTGGAATGTCAAAAATGGGCAAAGGATGTTAATAACAAAGATATGTAATAACAAAAACATTGGATGAATGATATGATAAACATATAAATTGTGGAGAAATCTAATTAAAGTAACACCAGGAATCATTTATATACATCCGGATGACCTTGGTTTATTGGCCTCTGAGTGATGCCACTTCTTATCTGGCAATCCCTGAGGACTGAGGGTGACTTGCTTCCATGCTGGATGTGTGGGCTATGAGATGGTTGATGAGAGTGATATGGGAACCAGAGACTCTTTCCACAGATGGAGTTGTTGAAGGCAGGTGGGTGTGCAGTCTGTGAGGTAGTGTGCTCTTTCCTCTGCTAGTGCAGAGCTCCTGGGTATTCCCGCTGAGGTTCTTAATGTCATCCTGAATAAACCTCCTCCACATTAAGTGGCCAGAAGTTTCCAGGAAATGGTGGGTTGCAGCATTTCTTCAAGGAAGATTTGAGCACATCCATTGAAACATTTATTCTTTCTGCCTGGTAATTCCCTCCGACAGCAGAGGTTGAAATAGATTGTCCGTTTCTCGAGTATGGCATCAGGGATGTGAATGACATGCCCTCCCAAGCAGATCTCACTGAGAATAATCAGTCTCATTGACAGGGTTGTTGACTTGAGTCAGGATCCAGAGTGCTTGAATATTTCTTATTTCTCTTCAACTCACTTGCTTCACTGGTAATTTTATTGTATTATTCTGTAACATGTAAACAAAAGTGAAATAAAAGCCTATTTCAAACGTCCAGAAGATCAGTTACTTCAGCACCATCAAAGCCCTGAGAGTGCTGGATTATTGGAGTTTATTGTGATTGATAGAAGTTTAGATATTAAGGGAACAAAATGGGATTAGTGCAGCAAGTAAAACAAATTATTGGCAGAGGTTCTTGTGTTCTTACAACTATAGTTTTGTTAATAGTTTTCAACATTCAGTATACACAAAGTTCTGAAAAGATTGTCCCTCTCTGACCACATGATAATTTTACCAACACCAAGTCCAGCAGCCTTAAAATGGGCATCAGTAATGACTAACAATGTAACTAGACCATCAAATTGAAGCCAGGCAGACCCAATGTAGTTATTTATCAGGCACTATGAAACAATTTTCCCCAAAAGGACCACAACCTTGCCACGGGGTTTGGAGGCTTGTGTGCCTAGATGACCCAGACAGCTGTGTTAGCTGGAGTCAGGGCCTTGTGCTTTGACTCTTGGTAGTGTCACCCGTGCCAAACAGGTCAAAGGACAGAAGTCAGACTAAGGATGACCAACCAGTCCTCCAGATTCAGGGGAACATCTCAGGGCTGACAACCCTGGCTGGTCAAAAAAAAATGTTACGGAAACAGTAATGAAGAACCCTACATCTGTGTGTGACGGTATTCCTGAATCTCCACCCAGCATTTGCATGACTGCACAATAGAGAAAATGTCAAAGAACAGACATAGATGTCATTGCTGCCCTTACACCAGCAGTAACAATGAATCAATGTAAGTCCTGTCTGCAAATGAAAAGAATCTAGCCAATCTGCAGAGTCTGATCTCAGTTATCAGTGAAATGATGGATGGTGTCATCAACAGTGATATCAAGCAAGATTTACTGACACCTTTCTCACTCATGCCCAATTCTGTTTCCCCAGGATTACTCCATTACAGATCTCATTAAGAGCTTGTTCCAAATATGAAACAGAGTTGAATTCCAGAGGTGAAGTGAAAGTGACTACATCAAGGAGTCAATGGGCACCAAGTGTAAAACTCTCCTCATGTCTCACACAAAGAGGTTGGTTCTAGCTGCTCAAGGTCAACTAAGATCTTTGTAGAAATGCTCTGGGTTCAAACACATTTAGCTGCTTCATTAATGCCCATCTTCCTATAAGGAGATCAGAAGAGGGGATGACCTCAGACAACTGCAGAATGTTCAGTCCCATTCAGAAATTCTCAAGAAATGAAGTAGCCATACCTGCATGCACCAAGACCTAAACAATGACCATTTTCTATGGTATTCCTGGCCAGAAACATCCAGATCATCAGTATGAATCCCATGGCTTCAGGGCACCGCGGTAGTGTAGCAGTTAGTGCGAGGTTTTACAGCTCAGGTTATTCCAGAGTTCGGAGGTCAATTCCAGTGCCATTCTATAAGGCGTCTCTGTACATGGAATGCATGGGTTTTTTTCCGGGTCGTCCGCTTTCCTTCCAAAGATGTAGCCAGTAGGTTGATTGGTCATTGTAAGTTGTCCTGTGATTGGGTTACAGTCAATCAGGTTTGTTGGTAGTTTCAGGCTCAATGAGCTAGAATGACTAATCCGCACTGTATCGCTAAATCAATAAAAAATAAGCACAAAGCAGGATGGAGATGAAGTATCCTGTAGTAAGTGACTTACCTTCTGACCTCTTGAAGCCTGCCCACCATTTACAAGTCAGGAATGTGATAGAATGATGAGTGCAGCTCCAGTAAATCCCATGCTCCAGAACAAAGCAGCTTGACTGATTGGCACCACATCCAAGACCCTAAACATTTATTCTCCAGGACCTTGGTACACAATAGTTGTGATTTGTATCACCAAAATGAATTGCATCAGGGCAATTGAATGACAAGGCATTGAAGGGTACTGACCTATTGTGGACAAATAGGATAACTTGGAATTAATTTTAGGAATAGGACAAATAGGAAAGAACTATTGTTGGCAGAAAGTAGTTTCTCTCCTCTTTCCCCATCACAATAACTAGCCAGTGTATATTGCCTCTAGAAAGTCAGTCTGGGTTAGAATTTAGGTATTAATCGGTAGGAATGTGGAGAGAATAAAATGATTAGGACAGAATTAGTGTAAAATGGGTGCTTGAAATCTAGCACAGATATGATGGGCTGAAGGGCTTGTTTCTGTTCTCTATCGCACCATAACTGCAGCAGTTCAAGAAGGCACCTTACCACTACCTTTACTAGAGCAGTTAACAATCCCCATACTCTGAAAAACAAGTAAGAAAACCAATTGTGTCTGTTACTTAATCAGAAATGTAATTATTCACATTTGGATTCCTAATTAGGTTATGCTGCTAATCAATTAGGCAACATAGCTCTAGACAGTATGGGTGGGGAGAAAGGAGGTTCAGTTAATCTCAACTGCTTTAAAAGAGCATCTTCTTACAATGAAAATTTACTTCAGATTGTTACACAAACTTGTTAAAATCTGTGCATTCAGACTGAAATCGTGTATTTGTGCAGTCTGGTTCTACATGCACAGCTCAGTGCTTGCTGAACAGAACAGAGTTGTTCTGCAAAGTAATCTCCAATCTGCATTTAGTCTTCTCAATATAGATAGAAGAGCGTTATGAACAGCAAATACAGCACACTGAATTGAAAGAAACCAATCCTCTACTCATCTCTCACTTTAATCCCCCAACCCATTCCCACACTTACCTGTGTTTGGTCTCTTAAACCTTTCTATTACATCTCAATACAATTTTGCCTCACCTTCCCAAAGGCACATTACTGCCTTTGGACTCAACAATAAGTTCAAGAATATCAGGAAGCAAACTGTTCTAACACTTCTTTTTCATTGCACATGCTCAGGCTTATCCTTGGGTAATTTTAGTTAATAACTCACCTATTCCACTTACATCTCCACTTTCTGTTTCTTGTCTCATTAACCCTTTGATTTCCTTACACCATCAACATGCTTCATCATTTTAACATCTCTCTCTGCATCTTAATACTTATTTATGTGCCATTTTCCTCAGTTCTGAGAAGGGTTAATGGCCTGAGTCTAAAGGATTTTTTAAAAGATTAGCTTTATTTGTCACGTGTACATTGAAAATATAGTGAAATATGTTGTTTTACATCAAATCAAATCAGCAAGTTTTATTGTAAATATCCCACAAATGTTAATTAATGAACAAGAGAAAATCTGCAAATGCTGGAAATCAAAGCAACACACACAAAATGCTGGAGGAACTCAGCAGGCCAGGCAACATCTGAATAAATAGTCAATTTTTTGGGCCAAGACCCTTCAACGGGACCCTGTGTGTGTAGCTTTGATCCCACAACTGTTGCCACACTTCCGTCCCAACTGAGCATGCCCACAACTCAGTAACCCTATCTGTACGCCTTTGAAATGTGGAGGAAAACGGAACACCTGGAGGAGACCTATGCAGTTACAGGGAGAATGTAGAAACTCCTTACAGACAGGGGCAGGAATGAACCCTGATCCTACAGTTGGTGCTGCAATAATGTTACGTTAACTGTTGCACTGCTCAATTACTCCTCTTTAAACAGTTTCTCTCCACAAATGCTAACTGGTCTGCTAGCTCTTTCTGTATACATTTCAGTAACATTCCAGGATTCTTAACTTCCACTAAGATAATAGGTAGCTCCTCTGAAACCAAAGAAAACACAAGCCTGGCCACAGGAACAAGGCCAAGGAATGGAAGTGATTGGATAGTATTCACTGAGTTAACTAAGGCAGCTTAGACTTGTTTTGCATGATTTGCATGAAGAGATATACACAAGACTCTGCAGATGTTGCAATCTGGAGCCAAATTGAAACAATCTTCTGGAGGAACACAATAGGCCAGGCAGCATCTGTAGAAGGAAATAGACAGTCAATGTATTGGATCGAGACTTTTTACCTGGACTGATAAAGGTTCTCAACTGTATATTTACCTCTGCAGTTTTTACCGGATCCAGCCGAGATCCTCTAAGAGTTTGTTTTTTACTTTTTGAAGATATGCAGAATACTCCTATCATCTTATCTCCCATTATCAAATAGAATGAGTTTCCTTTACATGAACCTTGCCTGGAAAATTAGCTACCACTTCCACATTGAGCATAGTTACAATTCAGGCTCAGTTAGTTATTTGATTGTGACCCAATTTAGTGTATCTTGAAAGTTTCTGCATAAATGCAAGTTTATTTTGTCATGCCTATATGAAACAGTTCCATTTCTAAAGTATTTTAGTTATGTAAGTGAACGTGGCAATAAATTTTCACATAGTAAGATAATTACACAAACAGCAACCAAATTCTAAATGTTCTTCAGATGAGTAAAAGAGATGGTTATTTTCAGGCAGTTACCATTTTAGGAATTAGTTAAATTATAACTGCTTCCAGAACAGATTACCTTCTCCAAAATGTCTCTGCAATAAGCACCATTTAATTTATCAAACACATCAATGCAAACCAGACTGCCAGTGTCTGATTGAGCAGCATAATATGTGCAAACCAGCAAGAGCTGTCAGTTTCAGTTCTACTAAAGATTCCAAATCTCCAAAGACACATTTCCAAATCAGGAAATGGGTGATCCTTGTAAGAAGATCCTTGTGATATTCTATAAACACCTCAGGGGACATTTATAATCAGCCCTTTAGTGAGCTGGGCATTCTGAAAAGTTTTTTTCATTCTGTTTTAGTGGGAAGAATACTTTTTAAGTTTAGAGCACAACTACAAAGACATCTGCCACAAGAAAGCAGCATCCATCTTCAAGGACTCCCATCAGCCATGCCACACTCCTTTTTCACTGTCGCCATCAGGAAGGAGCCTCAGGTCCCAAACCACTGGGTTCAGGAACAGTTATTACCCGTCAACCATCAGGCTCCTGAATCAGCCTGGATAACTTCACACAACTTAACACTGAACTCACTCCACAATTGTTCGACCCAATTTCAAGGACTCTACAACTCATGTTCTCAGTTTTATTTATTTACTTATTTAGTTATTTGTTTGCTTGTTTAATTTTTTGTATTTGCACAGTTTGTCTTCTTTGCACATTGGTTGTCAACTTTTGTGTGTAGTTTTCCATTGTAATTCTCTGTCCTGCTCTGAATGCCTGCAAGATAATGTATCTCAGGGTATTATATGGTGACAAATAAGAACTTCGAACTTTCAACTCTGAAAAGAACATTTTAAGTGGCCTGCTTGTAATTTTCTGCCCACTTATGCTGCCACTAAGCTGGGTGCAGCAGGTGCCCCAGAGTGCAGTAGCTTCAAAACCAGGAAAAGAACTCCACTGCAACTGAAATTTGGAAATGATTTTAAAGGTTTTTATTAAATGTCTTAGGCATTCAAAGAGATCAAAATGGAAATAGTCAACTTAAACTGAAACTCAAGTCTTATCCTCCCACTGGCCGAATCTTTGCCACAGGTCTCCACTGGGTCACAGGTGCCAGGTTGGAACTAGAGGCAATTCCCCAGCAAGACCTGGCCCTGTCTCTAGAGTCTATGTTGATTATGGCAGTGAATGGAATTGAGAGTTGGTCATGTGTATCCCCAAGTCCCTCACACATCAACGTTTTTAAAAATCACAGCACAGGCATTAGGCCACAGATAGAATGCAATTTAATTTGACATGATCCGTAATGAGAAAGTTGACGCCCAGTACCAATGAAGTCACATTGTACTGGCATACAGTCAGACCTCAACATTGCTTGCAAGTGGCCTATTTTTTAACTGGTTCATATCAAAGTATTTCTGATATAAATGACTAAAACCACAATTCAGCACAACTGCTCAATTGCACTCCTAGTTACCTCCCCACACCCAGGTTGCAAAGCTCCCAGACCAACTTGTGAACCAATAATGTCACCTTAGGAAATGTTGCTAAACTGAACTTCTGATAGTTAATTTCAGCTCTTGATCCCTGGAGAACTTATCTCACAATCTTACTGTGACCAGGCATGCTCATGCCACTTTAGTTAACTTCAGCAGGTATAATCTGTTCCCTTTAGTAGATAAATGCTACTTAATAAAGGGACATATAATGACTAAATATTTCAAAAGCAGTACAAAGCTGTAAGAGATAGGAACGGTTGCTTAATTTGGTGGATGGGAAGGTAATGATTTTTGATTAACTCTGCATCTTCCCAAACAAATTTTTAACATGCAATACCATCCCTGGTGTATTGTTGATTTGTTCTACATATAAAAGAAAGGATTATTGCACTGGAGCATGTGAGGGAAACACTTTAGCATTGATCTGTAACAAGACATGGTATTAAGACTTACTGAATTCATTCTCAGTAATCAAATCCACCAATAATATTTCATACCATTCTTTGCCTTCCTGTTCTATTTTTAAATCACTCCCCTACATTTACTATGCCACTGAAGAGACCCATCCGTTTTCAGGTTTCTACACCTGCAATAGCCTGCAACTTTTCTTTTCTTTAAACCTATCCTTTGACATCCAGTGTTCCCAGTACTTGCTGTTATTTCACCTAAACAGGAGCACATTTGCCCTGAACTCCAGTTTCATAATTAACTGCTTCCCATTTGCCACATTGTTCCAAGTGATTTTTGCATTCTCTGGCAGCTTATAGAATAGTACAACGCATTACAGGCCCTTCGGCCCACAATGTTGTGCCAACCCTCAAACCCTGCCTCGCATATAACCCTCCACCTTAAATTCCTCCATATACCTGTCTAGTAGTCTCTTAAACTTCACTAGTGTATCTGCCTCCACCACTGACTCAGGCAGTGCATTCCACGCACCAACCACTCTCTGAGTTAAAAACCTTCCTCTAATATCCCCCTTGAACTTCCCTCCCCTTAAGGTCATGTCCTCTTGTACTGAGCAGTGGTGCCCTGGGGAAAAGACGCTGGCTGTCCACTCTATCTATTCCTCTTAATATCTTGTATACCTCTATCATGTCTCCTCTCATCCTCCTTCTCTCCAAAGAGTAAAGCCCTAGCTCCCTTAATCTCTGATCATAATGCATACTCTCTAAACCAGGAGGCATCCTGGTAAATCTCCTCTGTACCCTTTCCAATGCTTCCACATCCTTCCTATAGTGAAGCGACCAGAACTGGACACAGTACTCCAAGTGTGGCCTAACCAGAGTTTTATAGAGCTGCGTCATTACATTGCGTCTCTTAAACTCTATCTCTCGACTTATGAAAGCTAACACCCCATAAGCTTTCTTAACTACCTTATCTACCTGTGAGGCAACTTTCAGGGATCTGTGGACATGTACCCCCAGATCCCTCTGCTCCTCCACACTACCAAGTATCCTGCCATTTACTTTGTACTCTGCCTTGGAGTTTGTCCTTCCAAAGTGTACTACCTCACACTTCTCTGTGTTGAACTCCATCTGCCACTTCTCAGCCCACTTCTGCATCCTATCAATGTCTCTCTGCAATTTTCAACAATCCTCTACACTATCTACAACACCAACCTTTGTGTCGTCTGCAAACTTTCCAACCCACCCTCCTACCCCACATCCAGGTCGTCAATAAAAATCACGAAAAGTAGAGGTCCCAGAACAGATCCTTGTGGGACACCACTAGTCACAACCCTCCAATCTGAATGTACTCCCTCCACCACGACCCTCTGCCTTCTGCAGGCAAGCCAATTCTGAATCCACCTGGCCAAGCTTCCTTGGATCCCATGCCTTCTGACTTTCTGAATAAGCCTGCCATGTGGAACCTTGTCAAATGCTTACTAAAATCCATGTAGATCACATCCACTGCTCTACCCTCATCTATATGCCTGGTCACCTCCTCAAAGAACTCTGCCAGGCTTATTAGACACAATCTGCCCTTCACAAAGCCATGATGACTATCCCTGATCGGACCATGATTCTCTAAATGCCCATAGATCCTGTCTCTAAGAATCTTTTCCAACAGCTTTCACACAACAGACGTAAGGCTCACTGGTCAATAATTACCTGGACTATCCCTACTACCTTTTTTGAACAAGGGGAAAACATTTGCCTCCCTCCAATTCTCTGGTACCATTCCAGTGGACAACGAGGACATAAAGATCCTAGCCAGAGGGTCAGCAATCTCTTCCCTCACCTCGTAGAGCAGCCTGGGGAATATTCCATCAGGCCCCAGGGACTTATCTGTCCTAATGTATTTTAGCAACTCCAACACCTCCTCCCCCTTAATATCAACATGCTCCAGAACATCAACCTCACTCATATTGTCCTCACTCTCATCAAGTTCCCTCTCAGTGGTGAATACCGAAGAGAAGTCAAACACGAGGAAATCTGCAGATGCTGGAAATTTAAACAACACACACGAAATGCTGGTGGAACACAGCAGGCCAGGCAGCATCTATAGGGAGAAGCACTGTTGATGTTACGGGCCGAGACCCTTCGTCAGGACTAACTGAAAGGAAAGATACTAAGAGATTTGAAAGTAGGAGGGGGAGGGGGAAATGCAAAATGATAGGAGAAGACCGGAGGAGGTGGAATGAAGCTAAGAGCTGGAAAGGTGATTGGCAAAAGTGATACAGAGCTGGAGAAGGGAAAGGATCATGGGATGGGAGGCCTAGATGGAAAGGGGGAGGGGGGAGCACCAGAGAGAGATGGAGAACAGGCAGAGTGATGGGCAGAGAGAGAGAAAAAAACAAACAATTAAATATGTCAGGGATGTGGTAAGAAGGGGAGGAGGGGCATTAATGGAAGTTAGAGAACTCAATGTTCATGCCATCAGGTTGGAGGCTACCCAGCCAGTATATAAGGTTTTGTTCCTCCAACCTGAGTGTGGCTTCATCTTGACAGTAGAGGAGGCCATGGATAGACATATCAGAATGGGAATGGGACGTGGAATTAAAATGTGTGGCCACTGGGAGATCCTGCTTTCTCTGGCAGACCGAGCATAGGTGTTCAGCGCAACAGTCTCCCAGTCTGCATCAGTTCTCACCAATATATAAAAGGCCACACCGGGATCACCGGACACAGTATACCACACCAGCTGACTCACAGGTGAAGTGTCTCCTCACCTGGAAGGACTGTCTGGGGCCCTGAATGGTGGTGAGGGAGGAAATGTAAGGGCAGGTGTAGCAATTGTTCCGTTTACAAGGATAAGTGCCAGAGAGAGATCGGTGGGAAGGGATGGGGGGGACAAGTGGACAAGGGAATCGCGTAGGGAGCGATCCCTGCGGAAAGCAGAAAGTGGGGGGGGGGAGGGAAAGATGTGCTTGGTAGTGGGATCCCGTTGGAAGTGGCGGAAGTTACGGAGAATTATACGTTGGACCTGGAGGCTGGTGGGGTGATAGGTGAGGACAAGGGGAACCCTATCCCGAGTGGGGTGGCGGGCGGATGGGGTGAGGGCAGATGTGTGGGAAATGGGAAAGATGCATTTGAAGCAGAGTTGATGGTGGAAGAAGGGAAGCCCCTTTGTTTAAAAAAGGAAGACATCTCCTTTGTCCTGGAATGAAAAGCCTCATCCTGAGAGCAGATGCGGTGGAGACGGAGGAATTGTGAGAAGGGGATAGCATTTTTGCAAGAGACAGGGTGGGAAGAGGAATAGTCCAGGTAGCTGTGAGAGTCTGTAGGTTTATAGTAGATATCAGTAGATAGGCCGTCTCCAGAGATGGAGACAGAAAGATCAAGAAAGGGGAGGGAGGTGTCAGAAATGGACCAGGTAAATTTGAGAAGTATTCATTGAGGACCTCGCTGACTTCCACAGCCTCCAGGCACATCTTCCCACTTTTACCTCTAATCAGTCCTACCGTCACTCCTGTCATCGTTTTGTTCTTCACATAATTGAAGAATATGATCTTCCATATTCTCCAATAACAAGTCAAAAGGATAGGTTCTTAATCCTAGATTTATTACATACAGATTCCAATAAAATAAGGAAAAATAAATCCAAACATATTGGAGCTTAACTCAACAAACATACCTTACCATGCTTTTTGTTAATCAAAGGAAAAGAATAGATGCTTCAAATATAAGGTGAGAATGCACAATATTAGTCTTTACAATGATCTCATCCAAGTCTTTACTGATCATTAAATATACATGGAACAATCATAGTTTAATTTAATGGCATCAAATGTTGTCAAAACTGAACTTCTGCAATTTGATTGTACAATAAAGTGTACAAATCTTACATTTCTGTAACTGTACACTTACGGAAAAAAGAATATGTTAAATCTGAGTTGTGGAAAACAAAAATGAAACAAAATTGAAAGTGTTTTATTTTAATGCAGGTCAAATTTTTCAAACAGGAGAATATATCAGTTTTAATGTCCTATGTTGCAATATTTTGCAAAGGAACTGTGGATTGATGCTTGCTTCAGAGCTTAGTGTTTGTCAGTTTTTGTAATAATCTTTTCTAGCTAATACAATCCAGTAGCTGTCTGCTATCCATACCAATCATTTATAATATCCTAAGTAATCAACAATTTCAGACATTTTGCAAGCATACAAAATTGTGCAGTTAAGCATCTTGCTTCAACTTTAAGTGAAGATAAAGATGCCGGAAATCTGAGCTAAAACAGAAAATAGTAGAAGATCTTAGCAAATCAAGAAAGAGTAGCAGTTAATGTTCCTGGCTTATTTAAAGCAAGTTGCTTTTCTCAGGGACCACTGAGCTATCAACGCAATCAGTAGATTTCAGATTCATGTTACAGAAGTGAAAATTATTTTATGTTGAGAAAAAAAACATTTTAATAGTAAGCAAATTGTTAAATTTAAGAAATCTGTATGTAACTGAGCTTTTAATTTAAATGTCTGACAATTACACCCTTTACAAATAAAATCTGGCAATTTGTGCAAGTATTGCAGAACCATTTAAAAATGTCTTTTACCATCACACTTATAACAGAGAACGTACTATATGCTTTCTTGCAAAAGCTACTCTCCCGTTTCATAAAATATTGCACTATGTGTGATGGTACAATGTTATACTGTTTTCATCCTTTGCTATATGAATGAGTAGTATTTCTAATTATTTTAAATTTATAATTGAAATCTACTTAGAAACCATTGGCTTTGAAATAACTCCAGCTTTATAACACCGCAAAACACTAACAGGATCTTATTAAACCTGTACAATATTCAGATTACAATTAGAATAATGTTCCACATGCTTTGATCTCCACATTTTTAGATTCAACCAGTTGGTACAAAGAGGGGAAAGAAGACTCATCTAGAAGTTACAAGTATTGCAGGACTTTTATGTTCAAATCTCAGAATGATCTTTCACCAATCACTTATTATGCAAAATATCCTATTCCAGTCCTCATTTAAGTACGTCTGTAGTTCGGGGTATAATTACACAACACAAAGCTTGTTATTAAGAAATCAAACCATGATTAGAATAGCGAGCAAAGTACTCTAAGGATGATATTGACAGCCACCATTACCTCGATCTCATGATGACATGTCAGTGACAAAAAAGGGCTAGAGTTTAAACTTGACCAGAGTCAGTTATGACCAAAGGATCAACGTGTGTGAAAGCACATTGCTCTTCAAATAAAACCTACAGGAAGAACTTGGTGCTTGCAGTTTGCTTTCAATTAAATAGCCATCAGTTCTCAAGGATATCTTTACGGTCCTTTATCCAACACCACACTGGTAAAGAACGTCTTCAGTCCAAATTGAGAGGTATGTCAGTATCCCTAGCACTGCAGGTAGTGCTGCTGCCCCTTAGATTCAGTGACCCATGTTTGATCTGACTCCCAGTGCTGGCTGTGTGCGTGCTCTTCCTGTGAACTGTTTCCACTCAGTACTCTGCTTTACTTTCATATCCCAAGCTGGCAGGTTGAATGGCTCTTATCAACTTCTCTTTGGCATAGGTTAATGGCAAAAAGAATCAAAGGGCATATGCTGGAGAGCATTTTGCAATGGGAGGGGCAATGAGACTGATGAAATTGTTAGGTTAATTCAAAAGCCAACAATATCTCATTTTAATGACAACAGAAGGAATCTTATGAAAAGTTAATAATGGACTTGCGCCAATAAAGCAATTTTTATTTAAAGCTTTGCTGGTGGGTGGAATATCTGTGCAATTGTAATTTTGGCAAACACTCATCTTCAATGCAGTGAAATATAGTCCATACTTTTTGTATGAGGCATTAGCCAAATTTACCATGGGAAATTCCATTGAATTTCCAGCCACATACTTTGCCTAAAGCATTGACAGAAGTGGTTTATATCTAAATCTCACCACTACATAAAATCTGGAGGATATATTACAAAGACATGTAGTACAAAGAGCATGACAAATGAGACCTCCATTGATCAGGGTCGACCATGGATGTTGCATCCTAGCTGCCTATGCAAGCCAGGGCAGATGACAAATGAAAGGCTCAAAATCATCACGAACCACAGATGAAGATGATAACCAAGATCACTTGGATGGGATAAAGGGCCTGAATTGTTCTGACCCTATTCACAAATGAACACCAAATTAATTGACAAAGCTGGAGGAACTTAACAGGTCAGGCAGCATCTATGGAAATGAATAAGCAGTTGACGCTTCAGGCCAAGGCTCTTCTTTGGGACTGAGAAGGAAGGGGGAAGGTGCCAGAGTAAAAAGGTTGGGAGAGGGAAAGGAGGTGATAAGTGAAACCAGGTGGATGGGAAAGATCAAGGTCTGGTGAAAAGGGAATCTGATAGGAGAGGATGGGGCATCATAGAAGGAGAGGAAGGAGGAGGGGACTCAGGCCGAAGTAATAAACAGGTGAGAAGAGGTAAAAGGTCAGAGTGGGAAATAGAAGAAGGGTGTGGGGGAGTTAGTTTACTGGAAGGAGAAATTGATATTCATGCCATCAGGCTACCTAGATGGAATATAAGGTGTTGCTCCTCCACCCTGATTAATTAGCTTCCCCCAGCTGCCTGCACATAATTTCAAATCCCTGTAGACACTGTTGAAATCAAACCATCACATAGTCTCCCACTAGAATACTATTTTGCAGAATTTTCAACTTGCACAGTATTAAAGTGCTCAAAGGGTATTGAACAGTGGAATAACCTTTGCAACAAGGGATGAAGGAAGCTTAGGGGAGAATTCCGGGCATTAGGTATAGCAGTCTGAAGGCATAATCAAGTTAATAGAAGCGGAGGATGAAAAGGACACAAAAAATGTACAGTAACAAATTTTGGTGGTCAGAACTGGGAGCCTAAATAGATCAGCAATGTTAGAGGGACAATGGAAATACAAGAAACAAAGTAGCCTCTGAAAGATTCTAAGCACTCATGAGGGACTAGAGCACTTACGTGCAAACTGGGTAATTTTGTCAAAAGTCTGGTCCCTGTAGAAGCTGATACTTCCCCTGAGAAATATGATTTCTGTCACAGAGATATATAAAATACAATTTTCGTCTCTCACAATGCTAATGGGACCTTTGGAAAGCAAAGCAACAAAGTTAAGGCCCTGTCCATGATCGAGAGTTTTACAAAACAGACCATTTTTTGCCTATTTTGGATTTTACCTCAGCACAATTAGCAGCAAATGTATTATGGAGGAAGGGTGTTTATAGAGGCATAACTGCAATTTTTAGCTGCAATGTAATTGTAGTTTTGGCTAAAATAGTATAAAGCAAAACTTTCCACCCTAGTAAAATGGCTAATATAATATAAGATTCTTAAAGTGTACCATAAGCATAATTTCTGATTGAGTTTTTATTTAGTTTAAACACTACAACATATTATTCTGGAAACCATTAAACTTGCAGTTTTCCTTAAAGTATTGCACTAAACACCTAACTCATTTAATACAAGTCATTTAGACACCTTCAGCTTCATAACTTCATTTTAAAATATTGATGGAATTGCATAACTGGGGAGGGCAGAATAATCAAAAATATCAAGATTAATTTCACATATGTGAGAAACATTAATATCTAGACCAAATAGAAGGTTCAATACAGTATAAAAGGTAGTAGCAATGAGATTATTTATGATTTTGGAATTTTTATATAAATGCATGTTGTCCCATTGAAGGGATATCTAGAGAATACTCCCAAGTTGTTCTGATATCCAAGAAGTATAAATTACTCTGCAAACTTACGTTGATGCACCAAGTTCACACAGTTGGTACCAAAATCTTTCTGTTGTAATTTTTATAATACAGCACGTTTGTTTGTCCCTTTTAGCTGTGTTAGAAAATAAATCTTAAATTTTACTTCCATCCATATTATATCAAAAATCTGTTCTTTATACAAAACTTTAATAATCATTGCAACAGAAAAATAGTACAGTTAATATGTACTATAGCAATGGGAACAAATGAAGCCTTGAACTTGCATGTTGTATGGAAAGTGAATTCTCACAATTTATAAACTTGCTGGTGTTTGTCCAGTAGCTGCAATTGCAATTACCAGATAAACATCAGCAAGTTTTGGAAACAGACAAATGGCTAAAAACTGAGAATAGTATTGGATCCTAAACAGCAAGCACAAGTGCAGTATCACAAATAGTTTTCACTAATCCTATTGAATGGCCCCCAAATCCTAAGAACTTTCTATAGGGACACAATTGAGAGCATCCTGACTGACTGCATCACTGCCTGGTATAGGAACTGTAATTCCCTCAATCGCAGGACTCTGCAGCACATCTGTAGATGTGAACTTCCCACTATTCGGGACATTTACAAAGACTGGTGTGTAAAGGATCATTGAGGACCTAAGTTTCCCCAATAACAAACTGTACATTTGGGAAACAATACCACAGCATTAAAGCCAGGGCCAACAGGCTCCAGGACAGTTTCTTCCACCAGATCATCAGATACATTTATATCTGATACAATTGTATTTCTATGTTATATTGACTGCCCTGTTGTACATATTGTTTATTACAAATGATTATAAATTGCACATTGCACATTTAGACCGAGACATAATGTAAAGATTTTTACCCCTCATGTATGTAAGTAACAAAGTCAATTTATGATTAACTATGACTAGCAGAACGTTTTGCAAAGATGACAAATACTTCAAAAACTATTTCTGTTCAAGTTGTCCATTAGCAAAACATGAGAAGCAGCTCTTTATTTAATGGCTTTAGCTCTCTACAATCCATTGAAAAACATCTAAAGCTTCATTACAGTTTACTTCCAAAGGACAAGAGTCGATATTTCCGACATTCACACCTTCAATAAAATTCAAGGCAGCAAGCTGAACATCACTGCAATACTTCCCCAGAGAAAGATTTCTCACTGGGAGCTGTGCTAATGTAATGGATACAGATGGAAAGAAAAAGTGAACATAATCACATTGTAGATGTTTTAAACAGAAAATCTCACAAAACCAGAGAAAAATGGGATCCAATGCATACATCTTTACCCTTTATATCATATTTAATCACCTTCTGCACTTGTGTTACATAAGAAAGAAATGAAAATGCTTCATATTGGAAATGCTTTAATATCATAAAAGAAATTTCTCAATGGCAACTAAGCAAACACCAATTTTAAAATACAGCCGTAAACCCACCTATACTTACGTGTGCAGAGACTTTTAAAGCAAAGACAACGTGCTATTAATTGCTAAAAAGAATGTGAAAACAAATGTTTGCCAGTCACATTTACTGGCTGACTGGCAAATCACAAATAAGAACAAGAAAAAAAATGAAGAAAATCTCTATTCAATCAATCTAAATCACTTAATTGTTGAAGTAAAGGAAAATTTGGTTCTATTATAGGAACAAAGTAGAACAGACATTATTCAAAAAAGTACATAAATAATTTGTCCCTGTCGCACTTCATTAGCATATGCATAAAATTAGTGCTCCCCTGCAGCATTCCTCTGTACTTCACACAACACTTCCTATACATGCCAATATGCTCGACTAACTTGATTGCCTTCTGCAAATCTCCTTTCCAGTGCATAATTCTGGGAAATTTGTCATTGCCTGTAGTGATATCTTAACTCATTCCTGCAACACTAAACGCCAGAGGAAAATCTAAACTAAATTTCCCCCTGTAGTCCGTATAATTAAGATCGTGCAGAGTTAAAACTGTTAACACCTCTACATTCATTTCCAACTATATTAAAACCTGTCTATTGTATAAAATTTACACTTGACTCATACAGTACTTCCTCCATGCTTTGTCACATCCATTACTCAGAACACAAAAGTTGCAAGTTTAAGCAGAAATAACTGTGTGTTAAGAAAGGCATTGTTTTACTAGTATTAAGTAAGTACTCTTAAGTTACTTATTGCCATTCTAGGGAAGAAAAGAAATGACTGGCTTATCTTCCACACTCAGAGTAACTTTTTCTGCCACTGCAAAGATGTTTGGTGACTTCCTTTCTCCTTTGAAGCTGCTCCTAAGACATTAATATAACAACAGTCACTTGTGTCCCAGACTTCTAAAATCATGAACACAAAATATTAAAAAAAGAACCTACCAGCTATTTCCCTAATTAAAATTAAAACATCCTGCAATCTTTGGTGATGACTTGAAAATGTGGCTAACCTAGGAACTATGAATAAGATTTTATTACATAAATCACATATAAATACTGCAGAATAAATTAAATTTCATGTTATTTTTGCACATCCCAACCATTTAAAAAGTCAGCCACAAGCACGAAAATTCTGATGAGTACTTGTCCCTAAGCAGGAAGGGAGCCTAGCTTTGTGTTTTCCTGTGTTGCATGCATATGATTCAGAAACCCTCAAGGCTGCAAACGGTTGGTAAATTAATGAGTATATCCCAGACTCCTGGCATTAACAAATCGAATAAGCTAGCAAAATGACTTGAGATCTTGAGCTTCAGGGACTGGATTTCCAGGACAGTGATTAGAAAGTCCCATAAAGAATGCATTTCCAGGTAGTTCCAGGAATACAGCCTGTTCCTTTCATAAGAAACAAAGTTAAAACTTCAACATACATTATTTGCAGGGGACCTCTTAAACTGAGCACGTTGCCTTTAGTGTTTGTTGAGAACTAACAGGGTTAAGGGAGAAGCACAACATACACAGTCTGCATCAGACATGGTACTACATTTGAAGCACTCCTGGTCTTACAACTCCAAAAACAGAACCACAGGTTCTCTTACAAGACCTAGGAACTGAACTTGGTAAGAAATCACTCAAAGCCCCAAATGACACCAAACTCTCAAATTATACTGGAAGCAATACAAGCGTCCCTAGTTCAATATCAATCGCAACATACATTCAGTGTATATCATCTGCAAGTAAAGGCAATGTGCAATGCCATCTTGTGGTTGTTTGGTATTGTCATGGAGAATTCAAATTATTAAAGATTGCAAAAAACTACAAATTTTGAAAACCTTCAAATGATAAATGTTCCACTTGTTTAGGTCTCTTACCCAAAACTTGTAAGACAGTTCTACTAACAGTTTTCTTTTTGTTAATTATATTAACTGTCCGATTTAGTTATAAATATTCTTCCAAGATTCACTGCCTATTCTTTAGTTGACTGTTTCTGCACCAAATAACATTGTCACAGTAAACCTCTTACTCAATATCAGCAAGTCCAAGGAGCAGATTATTGACCAAGGGAAGGAAACCAGAGGTCCATGAGCCAATCCCCTTCTTTCCTTTTGCCATCTGATTTCTGAATGGACATTGAACCCATGAACACTACCTCGCTACATTATTTTTATTTCTGCTTTGTTACTACTTATTTTAATTTAACTATTTAATATACATATACAAACCTATTGTAATTCAATTCCTTCCTATATTTATCATGTATCACATTGTACTACAGCTGCAAAGTTAACAAATTTCACAACATAAACCTGATTTTGATCCTGATTCCTCACTGGGGGATCAGAGGAGGAGAGGGTCAGCAACTTTAAATTGCTCGGTGCTACTATTTCTGGTTGTCTTTCCTGTTAGGTGTGGTCTTTCATTTGATTCTATTATGGTTATTCAATTTACTGAGTATGCCTGCAAGTAAATGAATCTCAGGATTGTATATGGTGACATATATGTACTTTGATAATATATTTAATTTGAACTTTGAAATAGCTGACTCATTCAATCATTAGTCTCCACTTTTGCTGGCCCGTTTCACGTTGAAAGGTTTACTCTGCTTCACCTTGGCCACACACCACTACCAGTCCATACATTGATATGAACAGATAGGATGAGTCACCATCAGATCTACTGAGCCGGAAAGTACTCGGAGCCTGTTGTTTCGTGTCAGACTTGCTTCCATCCCAGCGGTACCATGGGAATGTAAAGCCAACATTAAGCATTTTACCAGCTACAATCAATCTTCTGAAACGTCAGGCAAACACTGGAAGAACTGAGCACCATAATCAACACGCACAAAAGAGCACACCCTGATGCTTTCTCTATCATTGCAGGAGATTTCAATCAGGAAAGCTTGAACAAGTTTCTGAACAAATATTACCTGTGGAAACAGAGAACCCAACACACATGGCCACTGTTATATTCCCATCAAAACGCTTGAAGTATCATCCCATACCCATACTTTGGGAAGTCCAATCACAAGCATATAGGCAGAACTTAAGGACTGAGAAGATATGGTCAAGGGAAGCAGAGCAGTGCCTAAAGGACTGATTTGAGTTGGGGTAATGGACAATATTCAGAGATTCATCTTCAATTCTGAATAAATACCATCAAGACCAGTGTGGATGAGTTTGTGCCTTTGAGAACATATTGGACTGAAACAAAAAGCCATTGAAGAACCAGGAGATTCATAGTCTGTTGAGGGCTAGATCTGTGGCATTCAAGACCGGTGATCTAGAGCTATACATAAAGTCCAGGTACAACCTACCGGAGACAATTTAAAGAACGAAAAAACAATTCCAGATGAGGCTAGAGATAGAATCGGATGTACATCAGCTCTAGCAGGGTTTACAAGGCTATTGCTTCCTATCGTCATAAATGGCTGTAATGCCTCACTCCCAGATGAACTCAATGCCTTATATGCACGCCTGGAGAGGGAGAATAAGACTACACCTATATGAATCCCTACAGCATCAGTAGACCCTGTGATCTCTGTCTCAGAGGCAAATGTTAGAATATCTTTCAAGAGGGTGTACCTGGGAGGGTTCTAGAAACCTGTGCTAACCAACTAGTGGGAGTGTTCAAGATCATCTTCAATCTTTCACTGCTGCAGTAAGTAGCTTCACCAGCTTCAAAAGGGCAACAGTCATCAGAGTGCCCAAGAAGAGCTGGGTAAGCTGCCTCAATGATTATTGACTACTGTGATGAAGTGCTTTGAGAGGTTGCTCGTGGCTAGAAGCAACTCCTGCCAATGTAAGGACCTGGTCCCATTCCAATGTGCTTATTGCCACAATAGATCTACAGTGGATGTGAGCTCACTGGCTCTACACTTGGCCTTGGGTCATCTGGACAATAGTACTACCTACATCAGGTTGCTGTTTATTGATTACAGCTCAGCATTCAACACAATCATACCGTCAATCGTGATCAACAAGCTCCAAAAGCTGGGCCTCTGCTACTGGATCCTTGACTTCCTCACTGGAAGACCACAACGTGACTGCGTGCCATTTATAAATTTGCTGACAATACATCTATCATTGGCAGAATTTCAAATGGTGATGAGATGTCAAATAGGAGCAAGTTGGATCAGCTGGTTGAGTGGTGTTGCAACAACCTTGCATTCAATGTCAGCAAGACCAATGAATTGATTGTGGACTTCAGGAAGGGTAAGCCGAGGGAAGACACACCAGTCTTAATCAAGGGATTAGCAATGGAAAAGGTGAGCAATTTCAAGTTCCTGGTGTCAACATTGCTGAAGCTCTATCCTGGGCCCAACATATTGATGCAAAAGGCACAACAGCAGCTATATTTTATTAGCTTGACGAGTCTTGGTTCAGAATGGCACCAAAGACCCTCATAAATTTCTACGCCATGGAGAACATGCTAACTGGTTGCATCACTGTCTAGTGTGGACAGGATAGGAAAAAGCTGCAGAAAGTTATAAAAACAGCCATCTCCCTAATGGGCACTCGCTCCCCCAGCACCAAGGATATCCTCAAATGGCAAGGCCTCAGAAAGGTGGCATCTATCATGAAAGACACCCATCACCCAGGACATGTTGCCCTCTTCTCATTGCTACTATCAAGGAGATGGTACAAGAGCCTGAAGACACACACACATCTTCTTTCTCTCCACCATCAGATTTCTGAATGGAAAATGAATCTATGAACACTACCACACTACTTTTTCCTCTCTTTTTTGCACTATTTATTTAATTTATTTTTAATATATTTTTCTTATTGTAATTTATATTTTTATTACTATGTACTGCTGCTACAAAACAACAAATATCACAACATATGCCAGTGATATTAAACCTGATTTTGATTCTGATACACCACATCGTTGATCCTATTCACACTATATTACTAATCATCTAATGTTTGATGGATCTGGACCTGTACTATCTGTAGTTTAAAAGAAAGAGGAAGGATCTCATTGAAACCTATCAAATATTGAAAAGCATGAAGAGGATATTTTCTATAGTGGGGGAGTTTAGGACCAGTGGGCACAGCCTAAGAATACAAGAATGTCCCTTTAGTACAGAGATGAGGAGGAGTTTCTTAGCCAGAGGATGGTGAATTTGTGGAATTTATTGCCACAGATGGCTGTGGAGGTTAGGTCATTGTGTATGTTTAAAGGAGAAGTTGATAGGTTATTAATTAGTAGGGGCATCAAAGGTTATTGAGAGCATGCATGAGAATAATAAATCGGCCATGATTGAATGGTGGAGCAGACTTGATGGGTCGAATAGCCTCATTCTCCTCCTATGGCTTAAGGTCTAACATCCCTTCATAACTCCTATAGTATTTGATGTTGCATCCAAATGTGCCCATTTTTCCCAGACTTTCAAGTGAATTAGTTAGATTTCTGTTCCAGAAATATTTCATTTACAGTGGCGAAAATAATCTGTTTCTTATTTGTGGAATCTGTGCGACCTATCCTGTACATTCATCTTTCAAAGCCTCTCCACCATTGTACAGTTGTTGGCTGAACTTGAGTCCTATTCTCAGTACAGTTGTGGTTGAATAATCAGCTACAGGAGTTCTTCCCATTCTTCCCTCGGTGCCTCTGTTGAACAGGCTAAACAAATGAGTGATACGTATAGCAGGTGTATAACAAAGGTAAATGTAGTTATCCACTTCAGCAGGGAAATAAAATATTTAAACTGAAAACTACAAAATGCTGCTGCAGCACCATGTTCTTGCATGTGAAGCCAAGTCAGCATTTGGCAGCGAGTAGTGAGGGAGGCAAGTGGAATATTGACTTTGGTTGCAAGGTGATATAGAATACAAATGAAGAAAATCCTGTTACAACTGCACAAGTCAGACAAACATCAGCTACTGGAAATCTGTGCGGCGAAAAAGGAACAACTGCACGTCTTTCCCCTCAGATGGTTGAGGAAGTTTGGTCCGGGCCCCAAAATCCTTAGAACTTTCTATAGGGACACAATTGAGAGCATCCTGACTGGCTGCATCACTACCTGGTATGGGAATTGTACTTCCCTCAATCGCATGACTCTACAAAGAGTGCTGTGGACAAGCCCAGCACATCTGTAGCTGTGAACTTCCCATGATTCAGGACATTTACAAAGACAGGTGTGGAAAAATGCCCTGAAGTCACCAGGGTCACCCCAACCATAATCTATTTCAGCTGCTACCACCCAGGAAATGGTACTGCAGCATAAAAGCCAGGACCAACAGGCTCCGAGACAGCTTCTTCCACCGGGCCATCAGACTGATTAACTCACGCTGATTGAGTGTATTTCTATGTTACATTGACTGTTCTATTTATTATAAATTATTATAAATTACTATGTTTGCACATTGCACATTTAGACCGAGACATAATATAAAGATTTTTACTCCTCATGTATGTGAAGGATGAAAGAAATACTGTCAATTCTATTCCAATGCTGTTCTTCAAGAGACAATTTACAACAGAGGACATAGTGTTAGAATAAGAGATCAGAGATGGAGGAAAAATGTCTTCTCTGAACAGGTTCAATATCTTTCATGTTCTGTACCTTAGAGAGCTGTGAGGCTGAGTATTTGAGATATATTCAAGGCTGAGAAAGACATGGAAAATCGAGGCTATGAGGATCATTCTGAAAAGACCAAGATCAAAGTAGCCATGATATCATCAATTTGCAGAAAGCAGCATGTACTAATGTTATTTCCCCATGCAGTGCACACAATATGATCCCCTCATGTATAAAAACCTTATCTTTGATATCTTTAAACAATGAGTATCCACAGTCCTCTGAAGCAGAGAATTTACAACCTTCATATGCAAAAAAAATCCCCTTACTCTATCCTAAATGGCTGACCTTTTATTCACAAGGTAACACCCCAGACATTCCAGAATTATCAGGATTGATGGTTCTGTGACTGAATACCTCAACTACAGAACCATCAGCCTTCTTAATTCTTCTCAATGTTGTAATTGGAGACCACTATAGTCTTCAAAAGTGCTTTTCTTTTCTTAAAACCTACCAAGTTAGTTATTTCCAGTCATGCATAATTTGTTCAATCACTACTCAGTGATTATCTACGCCTTCTGGACATCATCTCAGGGTAGTTCATGCTCAATTTAGGCTGAGTGTAGTGGGTCTCACCTAACACTTTAATGCACACATATCCAGCAAAAATCACTATCTTGCAGTCTAAACCCTGGTGAATTTTTTCTAATCGTTCATGGAAACTACTGCAATTGGCATGACCCTGTCCCAAGCCAACATTGAGATAGAGTTAGCAAATATAGAAAAGGACTGAATCGAGGAGCTGAAGATAGTGCCAGAGCGCAACTTCTTTGAGTTCATCTGTGAAACAGATTGAATTCTGCTCTTTAATGTCTCTTCTTTCCTTTCAAGGTGACGTGTCCTGTCAGAGTCCGGGATCTACAGATGTACTTAAACTGAGGTTCTTCACAGCAGTGGATTCCTGATCTTGGAGCTCACCAAGTGGTCTAGCATTTTCAATATCTCAAGGACCAGCCTGGAAGATGCGTGACTTTGGAGTCCAGCCTTCTATGGCCTTGTGGATGACCCAATTCCTTGTCAGTGTCACTGACAGAAACGTCGCAGAGGATTGGAACATATAGACTAAAGATGTGGATGTGGGAGGCCTTTGCACTTGAGCAATCCCTCTCTCACTCTTGACACTGAGAGAGAGTTAGTTGCTGATTCTCGAGTTGGGGAACTCAGAAAAGCAACACTGCAGACTATAGCATCAAAACAGCGAACTTTTGTTCTCCTCGCCGTGGCAAGAGCGAAACCAAAATAGATGGAGATAGAGATAGATAGAGAGGGGAGAGAGAGGGAGGGAGGGGGAGAGGGACAGAGAGCGGGGAAGAAAGAGAGAAAGAAAGGGTTTTTGATGGACTCTAGCTCATGGTTTCTTAGGGGGATTGCATGGCGGGTGGTGGTGGGGTCTGATGCTTTCTGCTGGAGTAAGTGGGGGGAGTTGATGCTTTGCTGCTGTTTGTGCATGGGAGGAGGAGGTGACTTTGGGGTTCTAACATTTTTCTGTCATTAATGCTTTGGGGTTTTTCGTCTGTTCTGTGGATATTTGTGAAGAGTACGAATTTCGGATTGTATACTGTAAACATCCTCGGATAGTAAAAGGAGCCTTGAACTATTGATTGCATATGTGCAGCATGGAGTTAATCAAGCTAATCTGAACTCCAAATTGCCTATATACACTCAGTGGCCACTTATTGGATACCTCCCGTACTTAATAAAGTGGCCACTGAGTGTATATCTGTGCTCCTCTTGCTGCCGTAGTTTACTTGCTTCAAGATTCAATGAATTACTGTCACCTTCCTGTCAGCTTGAACCAGTCTGGCCATTCTCCTCTGAACTCTACCATTAACAATGCTTTTCGCCCACAGGACTGCCGCTCCCTGGATGTTTTTTTGTCTTTTCCACCTAAATTGGTGGACTGTTGTGCGTGAAAATCTCAGGAAATCAGCAGCTTCTGCGATACTCAAACCACTCCGTCTGGCAACAACAATAATTCCATAGTCAAAGTCACTTAGATCACATTTCATCCCCATTCTGATGTTTGAGTGAAAAAAAGCTGAACCTCTTCTTCATGTGGTAGCATGAGTTGCTACTACATGATTGGCTGGTTATATATTAGCATTAACAAGCAGGTGTACCTAATAAAGCTGCTACTGAGTGGACAAGTGGCAGCTTTGATCCTGAGCTGAAATGTGGAGATTTTAGTTTGAACTTAGGCAGTTCAGCACCAAAAACGCTCACTGCCAGGCTGTATTTGGGCCTGAAGCCACTGTCAACCCTACTCCTGGGGGCTGAAGATCAAACATCCAGATCATTAACAACTCCAACCTTGGGGTCAGAAGCCCCATAAACAGAAACATAGAATGCAGAAAACACCCAACAGGTGTAAAACCAAAGTTCACAAGGTGATGAAATCAGCGTGTAGAGGCAGAAAGTAAACTAATTGAAAAAAAGTGGTCCAACCACATCCAAGGAGAGAACAGAAAAGCGGAGCAAACTGCAGCAAATCCAGAGCCTTTGTTCCTCTAGCTTGTACTAGGCATTGTTGGAATAAGGTAGGAGTCACAATTGGGGTACACTGGAGAATTTGTGTGATAGACAACTACAAGCTCAGGGTTACCTTTGCAAAGCAGACAGAAGTGTTCTGTAGATGGTCACCAGTCTACATTCATATTCTCCATTTGGAAACAATACACTTAATTAGAAGTGCGTACAAGCAAATTGCTATGAAAGGAAACATCTCTTTTGAATATTGATGGTGGAGAACTGGGTGATGCGACTTTTCAACTTCATGCCCTTGATTTCTTATTATTTAGTTCTGATGAAGGGTAGTTGAATAAAACTTTTTTGAGTTGGGACCGACTCTTTTTACGTTATATGTCAATTATTAGGATAATGGAATCGATGGCATTGTTGCAAAGTTTGCAGATGGTATGAAGAGTTGTGAAGAGACAGGTAGTTTTAAGGAAACAGAGCGGCCACTGTAGGACTTAGACAGATTAGGAGAATGGGCAAAGAAGTGGAAGATGAACTACAGTGTCAGGAAATGTATGGTCATGCATTTTAGTAGAAGAAATGAAAGGGTTGACTATTTTCTAAATGGAGGAAAAATACAAAAAACTAAGGTTCAAAGAGATTTGGGAGTCCTTGTGCAGGATTCCCTAAAGGTTAATTTATAGGTTGAGTTGGTAGTGTGGAAAGGAAATGATATGTTCGCATTCATTTCAAGAGGACTAGAATATGGAAACAAGGATGTAATATTGAAACTTTATAAAGCACTGGAAACACTGGTGAGGAATCACCTGGAGTATTGTGTGCAGATTTGGGCCCCTCATCTTAGAAGGGATATGCTGAAATTGGAAATGATTCAAAGGGGGTTCATGAAAATGATTTCAGAATTAATTGGCTTGTCATATGAAGAGCATTTAATGGCTCTGGCCCTGTGTTCACTGGAATTCAGAAGAATGAAGGGTGACCTAATTGAAAACTATGGAATGGTGAAAGTCCTTGAGAGAGTGATGTGGAGATGTTTCCTATGGTGGGAGAGTCTAAGATCTGAACACACAGCCTTGGAAAAGAGGGGGGCATCCTTTTTCGAACAGAGATGAGAAGAAATTTTTTTAGCCAGAGAGTGGTGAATCTGTGGAATTCATTGCCACAAGCAGCTGTGAATGCCAAGTCTTTATGTTTAATTAAGGCAGAGGTTGATAAAGTTGTGAAGGGATACAGAGGGAAGACAGGAGGTTGGGGGTGAGGAAAAAAAATGGATCAGCCATGATGAAATGGCTGAGCAAATTTGATGGTCCAAATGGCCCAATTCTGCTCCTACACCTTACCGCCTTATATGCATTGGATGTGGGCTTCACGGCACGAAAAGATCTGCGTTATAAGCGCCTTACACTTTGTAGACTTAGTGAGATTGTGAAGAATCTTTCTCATATTTGCAAACACGAGGAAATCTGCAGATGCTGGAAATTCAAACAAAACACACAAAATGCTGGTGGAACATAGCAGGTCAGGCAGCATCCATAAGGAGAAGCACTGTCAACGTTTTGGGCCAAGACCCTTCTCAAATTTGGTTGCTTTTAAAAAATGTTATCGCTTTTCAAAGTCTGCCACATGGCATGAAAGCTGTAATTCTAGCCAATGGGTCCACAGATCCAATTTTGGAACAGTGTAGGTCAAGCAAGCTAATGTTATCACTCCAGCACCTCAACTTTCTTGAACAATACAGTATCTCACTTCTAGCAAGCTTTGCACTGGAGTTAAGTTAACATACAACATAAATGGGAACTATTCAACCTATGTCCCCTTCTGTCTAAACCACCAATCTGTCATAGGTGCTGGAGGGAAGCAACAACTGCATGCACACACAGAGTCTAAGCACTAAATCAGTAACTGACTGGAGCATGCAAGAGAATGAACCTTCATCTTACTTGTTAAGAGTGAGGACCTTACTTGTCTTATGGTCTAATATAGGTCAAAAGTAAAACCCTGGAAAACATGGATTGCTCTTCATAACTTGGGAACCAACTTTCCAGGATGACAGACATTGATGATGAAAGTCAAAACTGCCACAGTGCACCAGTATAGCTTCTAGTCTGTGGAAGAAAAGCACTTTCAGAGATCAACATCTTAAAGCCAGCACCATCAACAATCCCTGCCTTTTTATCTGCTTCAGAGGCATTGAGCAGCATTCAGGACTTAATTACACTCAATTGACAGCTAACATCATGGAGGAAATACCTCAAGGACATGTTCAAAGTTCCCTCATTCATTCCTTGGAGCCTTTGCCTTGTAACCATCAACTTAAAGAAGCAGCGTCAGAGGTGGTACTGAGAAAGAAGTCACTTTGCTCAGCAAAAAAGAGAGGACCACCTCCCACCTTTTCTCTACACCTGCCCCGTTGAGTTCCTGAAGAATGCAAATGCTGCATGAGGCCACATGAGCTACCTTAGTATTCTCAGAACCAGGGTGGAATCAAGTTATTCCTGACCACAAAGGAATCATGAAATTGTTACAGCACTGGAAGTGACCACCATCTATGCTAACTCAGAGCAATCTGCCAGCCTGATTATTCATCAGTTTCTACTTGGCCCTTGAATTATTCTCTGTTTAATTCACTTTTGAAAGCACTGATTTGCTTTGTCTTCACTACCCTACAGGCAGTATGTTCAAACTCATAAGTACTCTCTTTGTTCCAACATTATTCCATCATCTTCAGGCATTTGTTTTCTCTAGCTATCACCCTTGAATGCTATTTCCATTCCTCTCTCCTCCATCTGCCTATCACCCTTCCTCATCTAGATAATCTTATCACTTGTGACACCCCTTCCCATCAACACTTTATATTGATTATGTCCTTTTCTTCAGTCTAGGTGAAGTCTTGACTCAAAATGGTGATTGCTGCTTTCCCTATATGGATGCTGGCCTGACCTACTGACCACTCCAGTTGTTTCCTTTTTGCTCTTCATATGTCCCCTTTGTTTCTTCTGCTTAACATACTGTATAAACCAGCCACAGTTTTGTGTGCTTCTATTAATAATCCTCTTCATCTTCAATGCTCCAAGGAAAAAAACCCTTACCTCTGCAAACTACCTTCAGATCATTGGTTGAATAGATACAGTAATAATGCTCCATCTCCATGGCACAAGATGGAATGTGACTTTTTTTTTGTTACAATGATGCAAAATAATCAGTATTTCTAGCAAAACAATTAAAGTTGCTTTGAAAAGGCAGAATCAAGACTGGTATTCATCAAGGAATCAATAAGTGCATCTCTAAGCAATCTACCTTAATTCGATTCTGCACACACTTCAGAAAATGGCAGGGATAACTTTGGAAATTGGTTTGGTTTCAGTGCCATACGGGTAGCATTTCAGCAGAGCGAAGCTTAGTTATTTTAGATCCCATCAATGAAAGGATAAATACTGTACTGACTGACAAGAACTACCACAAAAAAATGAAGAATGGGAAATAATTGAAGAATGGCTTTGCTTTCGTTGATCCTAATCAGCACATTCCCTCTCGAGTAACAATTCTTTCACCATTGTGACCTGCAAAATGTCAGAATCACATAAAGATTTATTCCTATAATAGGTGAAATTAAAAAATTGAATTTTAAATTCAGAGAATTTTAGAGCAGATTAAAATACAGCACAAGAATCAATTTATTAAAAACACAAAACTGTTTAATTAAACACAAGCTATTCCGCAGATGCTGGAAATATTGAACAACACACACAAATGCCGGAGGAATTCAACAAGTCAAGCAGCATCTATAGAGAAGAATAAACAGTTGATGTTTCAGGCTAAGACCCTTCACCAGGATTGGAAAGGAAAGGACAAGAAACCAGAAAGCAGGATGGGACTGCTATAGAGATAGGGCAGAGGAGATTTACAAGGATGTTGCCTGGATTGGGGAGCATGCCTTATGAGAATAGGTTGAGTGAACTCGGCCTTTTCTCCTTGAAGCGAAGAAGGATGAGAGGTGACCTGATAGAGGTGTATAAGATGATGAGAAGCATTGATCATATGGGTAGCCAGAGGCTTTTTCCCAGGGCTGAAATGGCTAACATGAGAGGGCATAGTTTTAAGCTTAGAAGTAGGTACAAGGGGGATGTCAGAGCTAAGTCTTTCACACAGACAGTGGTGGGTGCGTGGAATGTACTGCTAGCAACAGTGGTAGAGGCAGATGCAACAGGGTATTTTAAGAGACTCTTAGGAAGGTACGTGGAGCTTAGGAAAATAGAAGGCTAGGTGGTAGGGAAATTCCAGGCAGTTTCTAAAGTAGGTTACATGGTCGGCACAACATTGTGGGCTGAAGGGCCTGTAATGTGCTGTAGATTTCTATGTTCTATAAGAAGGAAGGAGTACAAGCTGGCAGGTGATAAGTGAAACCAGGTGAAAGGGATGGTGGGTGGATGGGGGAGAGAGGATGAAGTAAGAAGCTATGAGGTGATAGGTGGAAGAGGTAAAGGACTGAAGAAAGAAATTTGATAGGCAAGGACAGTGAACCATGGGAGTAAACAGAAGGAGGAGGGACCCTCGATTGAGGAAATGGGCAGGTGAGGAGAAGAGAAAGGGTGAGAGGGGAACCAGAATAAGGAATAGAAAAACAGAGAAGGGGATGGGGAGGGAAAATACTGGAAGCTACAGAAATTGATGTTCATGCCATCAGGTTAGAAGCTTTCCAGACAGAGTATGAGCTGATGTTCCACCAAACTGAGTGTGGTCTCATTCTTGCAGTACAGGATGCTATGAGCTGACATAGCATGGGAATGGGAGGTCTAATTGAAATAGGTGGCCATCTTTTGTGGTGGACGGAATAAAGGCCCTTGATGAAGCAAATTCCCAATCTACGTCGTGTCACACCAGTATAGAGGAGGCTGTACCGGGAGTACCAGATACAGCTGACGACCCCAACGGACTCACAGGTAAAGCGTCGTCTCCTCTGCAAGGACTATTTGGAGCCCTGAAAGATGGTGAGGGGGGAAGTATAGGGGAAGGTGTAGCACTTGCGTGGATAAGTGCCAGGTAGGAGTTCAGAGGGGATGGACAAGTAGACAAGGGAGTCCACTGTTTACTTACTTGTTACAGCACTGGAGGAAGCTGTTCAGCCCATTGGCTTCGCACTGACTCACAACAGTGAAATTCCATCAGTTCCATTCCCCTGCCTTGCTAAGAAGCAACTAAACAAACATTTGAATCACCAAAACATACAAAGCTGCAGTCCTAATAAAGGTAAATGAGATTAATACAGTAGGTGCAAAGGTCAGCACAGTCATGCTGGACCAAAGAGATATCACTTTGGTTCTATGACTTATTATGCAACAACATTAGCATTTGTATAAAACCATAGAAGCATAGAAAACCTACAGCACAATACAGGCCCTTCGGCCCACAAAGCTGTGCCAAACACGTCCTTACCTTAGAACCACCTAGACTTACCCATAGCCCTCTATTTTTCTAAGTGCCAGGTACCTATCCAGGAGTCTCTTAAAAGACCCTATCAGTTCCTCCTCCACCACCACTGCCGGCATCCCATTCCACACACTTACCACTCTCTGCGTAAAAAACTTACCCTTGACATCTCCTCTGTACCTACTTCCAAGCACCTTAAAACTATGCCCTCTCGTACCAACCATTTCAACCCTGGGAAAAAGCCTCCAACTATCCACATGATCAATGCCTCTCATTATCTTGTACAACTCTATCAGGTCACTTTGCATCCTCTGTTGCTCCAAGGAGAAAAGGCTGAGTTCACTCAACCTATTCTCATAAGGCATGCCTTCCAATCCAGGCAGCGTCATTGTAAATCTCCTCTGCACCCTTTCTATGGTTTCCACATCCTTCCTATAGTGAGGTGACCAGAATTGAGCACAGTATCTGCTTCCTTTTACAGTAAACAGGGAAAACATAGTGTACTGCAATTACCAGAGAGATAATTCATTCAGACTTGCTATTGTCATTTAGGAATGGAGTAATAACAGAACAAAATGGTGAAATGAATGACCCTTTCTTTACACTTGTATTGGAATCCTGAAATTTTCATAATTGTCTTCACAAAGACAAAAAAACTTACAAATATTTGCCCCCCCCCAACAATCTTCAGAAGATCCAAAATATTTTAGACAAAAAGTCGATTAGGAAACATGACAACCAATTCATAAGTAGCAAAATTATAATGACCTGTTAATTTATTTTAATAATGCTCTTTGAGGGATAACTATTGACAAAATTAATTTTCACTAAGGAAAGCTTTAATTTAAAACTCGATCCAAAAGAGAATGGTATCATTTAATTTATAATCAGAGGTTTTTCATTCCCAAAGTTTAACACAAATTAAAAACTGCCAAAACTTAACTAAAAAGTTAAAATCAATTGTTGAATATTTAGTTTGGATCAATGCCCAGAGAACCCAGAAAAAAATGGGAGTCCTGAATAAGCAGAAAAAGGAAAATTAAAGGCTTAGTTAAAAGATATATTACTAAAAAAAAACAAATTAGCAGAATCAAAATCAGATTTAATATCACTAACATATGTTGTGAAATTTTTTAACTTCAAGGCAACAGTACAATGAAATATATGAAAATAAATATAGAGAGAAAAAAACTGAGTTACATTCAGGATATATATGTTTATTAGTTAAAATAAGTAGTGCAAAATAACAAAAAACAAAAAGGTAGTAAGGCAGTGTTCATGGGCTCGATATCCACTTAGAAATCAGATTGCAGAGGGGAAGAAGCTGTTCCTAAGTCACTAAGTCTGTAGCTTTAGGCTTCTGTACCTCCCTTCCAATGGTAACAATGAAGAGGACATGTCCTGGGTGGCGGGGATCCTTAATGATGGACATCACCTTACTGAGGCACCGCTCCTTTAAAAAACCTCAGATACTACAGAGGCTGGTACCCACAATGGAGCTAACTAACTTTACAAGTTTCTGCAACTTATTTTGATCTTAAGCAGTAGACCCCTCCCATTCCAGATGGTGATGCAGCCAGTCAGAATGCTCTCCGTGGTACATTTGTAGAAGTTTTTGAGTGTTTTATTTGACAAACCAGATCTCCTCAAACTCCTAATGAAATATAGCCACTGTCTTGCATTGTTTATAGCTGCAGCAATATGTTAGGTTCTCAGAAATATTGACACCCAGGAACTCGAAATTGCTCATTCTCTTTACTTCTGATTCCTCAGTAGGGGTTGGTTTGTGTTCCCACATCTTACCCCTCCTGAAGTCCACAGTCAGCTCTTTGGTTTTGCTGATGTTGAATGCAAAGTTGTTGCTGTGACACCACTTAACCACTTAACTAACTGGTATATTTTATATATATATATATATATATATATATATATATATATATATATATATATGTGTGTGTGTGTGTGTGTGTGTGTGTTTGTGTGTGTATATACACACACATACATACATACATACGTACATACATTTAACATAAAGACAAAGACTGCAGATGTTGGAATTAGGAATTTTAAAAATGCCTGATTTTTGTTGCATATATAATGTGTTATGCTCCTGAACTAAAACAGCATATTGTCGGTGATATTACCAAATCACCCTCCATTGCCACATAAACTGGAAGAAATCGGCTTCAGTCACTTACATACTAATCAAGCTATATTCAGTGGGACTTCTATGCTTGGCTCAAAGCAGGCAAGCGAAACAAAATGTGTTGGTTTTTCTCCAGGTAAGAAAAAGCAGGGTTTTGAGGATATCAGTGGTAAAATGGCCTAACAGCCAAATTCTAGACTATTACATGAATTGTGAGAAACCAGAAGGGTGGCTGTGGTGTATCAGATAGAACCTCACACCAGTAAACATCAACAGCTTAAGAAAGTGGTTCATCCAATTAATACTAACTTTTTCTTTTTAAAAATGCATGAAGCATTTTCAAAATAATTGAGATGTCCAAGAAATTTATTAAAACTTTGCAATCTTTAAGGTAATAAAACTATTTGCATACCTTTAGCACTTGCATTAGTGACTGGACCTCAATAGTGGAGAAAGCATTAAAATTAACATCATAAGATATAGATATGGGAGCAGAATTAGACCACCTGGCCCATCAAGTCTGCTCTGCCATTTCATCATGGCTGAACCATTTTGCTCTCAGTCCCATTCTCCTGCCTTCTCCTGGCATCCTTCATGCCCTGATTAATCAAGAATCTATTAACTTTTGCCTTAAATTTACCTAATGAGATGGCCTCCATAGCCCCCTGTGGCAACAAATTCCACAGAGTCACCACCCTCTGGCTAAAGGAATTCCTCCTCACCTCTGTTCTAAATGGATGTCCCTCTATTCTGAGGCTAAGACCAGAGGACACAGACTCCCCTGCCGTAGGAAACATCCTCTCCATATCCACTCTATCTACTTTCAATATTCAGTAGGTTTCGATGAGGCACTCCTTCATTCTTCTGAATTCTAGTGAGTAGAGGCCCAGAGCCATTAAACACTCCTCATATGATAAGCCTTTCAATCCCAGAATCATTTTCGTGAACCTCCTTTGAATCCTCTCCAATATCAGCACATGCTTTCTAAGAAATGGGGCCAAAATCTACTCACAATACTTTGAGTGAGGGCTCAACATTACATCCTTGCTTTTATACTCTAGTCCTCTTGAAATGAATGCTAACTTTGCACTTGCCTTCCTCACCAATGACTCAACTTGCAAGCTAACCTTTAGGGAATCCTGCATGAGGACTGCCAAGTCCCTTTACACCTCATATTTTAAAATTTTCTTTCCATTTAGAAAATACTCTACAACTTTATTTCTTCTACCAGAATGCATGACCATATACTTCCCCATATTGTATTCCATCAGCTACTTCTTTGCCCATTCTCCTAATCTGTCTATATCCTTCTTTTGCCTCTCTGCTTCCTCAACATTACCTGCCCCTCCAGCTATTTTTGTATTGTCCATAAACTTGGCCACAAAGTTATCAATTCCATCATCCAAAGCTTTGACATATAACATAAAAAGAAGCGGTCTCAACACCGATCCCTATGGAGCACCACTAATAACCAGCAGCCAACCAGAAAAGGCTCCCTTTATTCCCACTCCTTGCCTCCTACCAATCAGTCAGTATTCTACCCATGCTGGTATCTTTCCTGTAATATTAGAGGGAAAATAATAAATAATGGGAGGTGATAAACTGATTGGTTAAGCATTAAAAATTAGAAATCTTCAATTCAAGGTGGGGCCATTCCAGTTACTGCATCTATACAAGTTGTGCATAATCCCAAAAGAGCTCTGTAGGACAATTGTAGAGGATCTTTAAGTGGAAGCAACTTTACAACTGAATATAAAACAAGGTAAATTATGAATTGCAGCATCTCTGATAAATAAATGTAATTGGCAGATGAGGATTCAAATTGCAAGTCCATATACTGGATTTCTATCAATACACTTCTGTTTCACTGAACTTTGATCCTCCTTCACACATTCCTTAAAATCAAGCTTGTAAGGAAACCTTCTGTTCACTTAGCCTAATAATACTGTGTTTTAAAACACTCAAAACATCTTTGAATATCTTCTAATCTACATGTAGGATATGATTGCAGCTTAGTTTTTTCTAATGTGTGTGTAGGCCTCCATTAGTCTTGATAGACCATGGATTTGCGCCTTGGAACGTTTCCAGGGTGAAGCCTGGGAAGGGTTTATTTTTATATGGAAGACCAGCAGTTGCCCAAGCTGCAAGTCTCCCTTCTCCACACCACCAATGGGCACCAAAGGACATTAGGACCCATACAGCTTGGCACCGGTGTCATCGCAGAACAATGTCTGGTTAAGTTCCTTGCTCAAGGACACACACGCAGCCTCAGCCAAGGCTCAAACTAGCAACCTCCAGATCACTAGACGAACACCTTAACCACTTGGCCACGCGCCAACACTTTTTTAATATCCAAATTAGACTCATTAAATCTTTAAGTAATGTATAATAAAGCTACATTAAAGACTATTCTCCACTCACTGAGACCTGTCCTTGATATCATGTTCTACATCTTCCACTAGAATCCTTTTGCTGACATCCTCCACTATAGCAGGAACAGCTTTTGCATTTAATCCAACGATATCACAGCTGTTTCATTATCATTTCCCTCTATGATAAAACATCTCATTTTATTTCAGGTCCTTATCCCTTCTCATTACAGCATCCTCCTCCAGTGTTACCAAATCTGGCCACCTAAGCATCATCCAAATATTGAGTTACTTGCTTGGCCACCTGGCCCTATAATCTAAAATTCCATCAGACTCTCCAGCACCTTGCTCTGTAAAATCCTGACAAAAACATATTCATCTAACCAATGTCTGGTACTTCTCATAATATCAAGGCTGGGCATTCTCTTCTGGTTGCTTATTCATGCATTGTCTAAGAAATTGACAACACAACATAAAAGATGCACATTTGAGAGTAAAGTACGAAACACTTAACCATAAATCATAAAGTAGATATTGCACATTCAAAAATCATACTACCTGAAAGTTTAATAGTGAGTTTAGGATTAGTTAATCTTGGAGATCATGCATAAATGAACTGGTTAAAAAATCACATTTTATTACATTCAAGTAATGCTTGTTATTTTTACATGCACAAAGAAATAAAAAACTAATTATAATAAGTAGAACTGGACTGCTACTAGATGTTAGCAAGATTACTTTGCTACATTCCCAGTTAGAGGTTAAACACCTCAAATGACATACCAAAACAAAAATGTTCTACCAAAACAAAAGTCTTCCACAGTTTTCTTCCACAAAAAAATGCTGGAAACACTAAACAAGTTAGGCAGCATCTGTTGGAAAAGGACGTCATGTTTCAGGTTGAAGACAATGCTTTCTAAAGGAAATGCAGCAGTCAGGTCACCATTGACCATTAAATAATGACATAATTAGTTCAGCAACCTAAATACAGTATCCTGCAAAGACTTTCAATATCAATGAGGCTCGAGACAAGAATATGACAGAACATACTTTAATTATTGAGGTGAATGCAGCTCCAACATGATTCAGAAATATGGGATAATTTAGCCCACGGATCTTAGTCTGTCGTCATCTAAATTATACCTGATTTGGTACTTAATTTCAAATACTACATTTTCCCACATTAACAAGCTATAAAACTAAAGATATTTTTAAAGATTTTAAATTATTAATGTACTAAATGTGTTTTTTCTACTTATGAATTACAAATTCCTATTTTTCTGTTTACTAATTTCATTCTTGAAGGCTGAGGGAAATTTTTTTTAGAAACTATACCCATTCCTAGATTCCCAAGTGAGCCAATCTCTATTAACCTATAGTAATCATGACTTAAATCTTATATTCCAGGGAATATCAAACCCTAATCCTACATAATTGTTTCTTGTCATTTTAAACATTGGTAGTCAAAACATAATTTTGATATATTTGCATTACACTCTCCTAATTCAAAAAATGCAGGCCAACTATATCCTTGCTAAGAAATAGTGCCCAGAAGGGCTCACAGTACTTGAGGTATGGTCTAACTAAACAGTCAGATTCTTAGTTAATGGCGATGACTTCACAGTTTCCTGGGCTGAAAGTCAGGAATTTTTGTTCTGCTCTCTATCTATTAATATCAGTTAATTAATTATTTAATACCTATCTTTGCACTTTCAGACAAAGCAATCCAAGAGGTTTGTATCCAAACTACCACCCTATACACAGACTCCCTTCCACAACCAAGGCAACATAGTTATAACTACTGTTTGCACAAAGCATTGCAACTATTTGCCAAAGCTCAACTTCATTTTTCACCTAGTCGATTAAATGCAGATAGTAAATGGGAATGCCATCACCTGAAAGTTCCCAGTCAGGTACAACACTGTATTTTAAACATATTGCTAATTCCTCATTCTAAAAAAAGGAATTTCTTGACCAGGGACATTGTGGAGGAAGTTCCTTCAAACAATTTGGAGCCCTAAAATGAAGGAGGGTTAATTCTGGGGAAATTTGGCAGAATCTAACAGAAGTTGACCAGGTGAGCCTGATTGAATGGAAAGGAACAAATATTAAGTGGCAGTGTGATATCAAGAGTGCAGGAACAGCATCTTCCTGTTACAGGGTGGGCCAAACCTATCAAGTTTAGGGAACCTTGGCTGATGAGGGATATTGAGGTTCTGGTCAAACAAAAAGGAAATCAGGAATGAGTAAATCTCTTGATGACTAGAAAAGGTTTACGAATACTTTTAAGAAGGAAATCAGGATGGCAAGGAGAGGGTATGAAATGGATCTGATAGATAAGGTTAAGGAAAATCCCAAGAGATTTTATAGCTATATTAAGAGTAAAAAGGAGGCAAGTGAGAGCATATGTCGATTTAGAGATCAGTAGAGCTCCCTATGTGTTGAGTCACAGGAAATGGTTGCAAGTTTTAATAAATATTTCTCCTCTGTGTTTGTTAAAAGAGAAAAGCCCGGTAGCTCAAGAGATAAGGGAAACAAGTGGATTTGTTTCGGAGAACATTCATATTACCAGGGTGGAGGTTTTTTGAAACTTTACAGTACATCAAGGTGGATAAATCCCCAGGGCCTGATGGAGCACTTTCTCAGACTTTGTGGAAGGCTAGTGAAGGAACTACAGAGATACTTACTTCATTGTTAGTCACTGGGGAAGTTCCAGAAGACTGGAATGTGGTTAATGTTGTTCCATTGTTGATGCACCATCAATAACTCACACTGAGACGTAAGGCGAGATATCGGCTTTTATTGACTGGAAGAAGGAACCAGGAGTGAGTGTCCATCATACTATGTCCTGGAGACTGAGGCCGAGCGTCAGGCCTCAGATCGCCTTTATACAGGGGCCTGTGGGAGGAGCCACAGGAGCAGTCAGTAGGGGGCGTGTCCATTCAGGCACATAGTTCACCACAATTGTTTAAGAACAATAGCAAGGATAAGCTACATTCAGACCGCCTGTAGGAGGGAAGTTACTGGAGGGAATCCCAAGATTCCCAGGAATCCCTGAAAAATAGCAGGACTCTAGGGAGAGGTCTAAGCATGGGTCTAGCTCACTTGGTGTTACATAAAATTGGAAGACTCAACAAATCAAATCGCTTTTGTGCATAGTAACCATTCTGTGATTCTATGAGGAAAACTGCAGATGCTGGAAATCCAAGGCAAAACACTCAAAATGCTGGAGGAACTCAGCAGGTCAGGTTAGATCAATTATCTGCAGATTTTCTCATGTTTGTGATTCTAGTACAACACTGCAAAGATTCTCTGAGGGATATCTACCCTGAGGAAGCTTAAATCGTCTCCTGACCTGGTGAGTTCCTCCAGCATTTTGAGTGTTTTGCCTGTGATTCTATGAATCAGATATAGCCAGTGATGGAGAGCCTTATCAGTTCTGCCCAGATATGCTGGAGAGAATTCTTAGGAACAGGATTTACAGAATGAGCATTTGGAAAGCCATGGACTAATTAGGGAGAGCCAGCATGGCTTTGTGCAGTGTAAGTTGTGTCTTACTGACTTGACTGAGCTCAGACTGAGTTGTTCTCCGATCTTGGCGATTTACTTGCATTTTGTTATCATACAAAGAGACATTGTCAGTGTGCTGTTGACTGTGGTGTGTACTCAGAATGCTTGACCATTACATACTTTTCAATCAGCTGACTGGACGCCATTTCAGAAACTCAATTGTGATGTGGGGAGGAAATATTGTCGCTGATTGACTGTGTGGCAAGCTTCATGCATTGTGGTCAGGAATTTTGCCTGTATTGGATCATAAATAGGATCTAGGTCTGTGTGCTTGTTTACAGAATTGTTCACGGAAAACCACACTTCTAAGTATTCTCTTGGATGCCGCATGTTCACTTTTGCAATGACTTTCACTGATGCCCAGTCGACTTTGTGCCCCTCTTGATCTCATGGGTAGCAACTAGAGAGAGTTGGTCATGCTGCTTTACAGCCATTTGATGTTCATGGATCCTTGTGGATAGTTTTCTCCCAGTTTGACCGATGTAATATCTGCTGCAGTCCCCACATTGGATTTTGGAGACAACTTTGGGCTTTTTGACGAGGTGACGAGGGTGATTGATGAAGGTAGAGCAGTGGATGTAGTCTACGTGGATTTTAGTAAGGCATTTGACAAAAGTTCCTGATGGGAGGCTCAGCCAGAAGATAAAGATGCATGGAATCCACGGTGAATTGGCTGTTTGGATTCAGAACTGTCTTGTCTCCATAGAAGATGGAGGGTAGGAGTTGAAGAAATTTATTCTAGTTGGAGGTCTGTGGTTGCGTTCCACAGGGATCTTTACTGGGACCTTCATCATTTATGATGTATATAAATGGCATGCATGAAAATGTAAATGGTGGGTTAGTAAGTTTGCAGATGAAATGAAGATTAGGGGTATTGTGGATAGCATAGAAGAATGGCAAAGATTATAGCGGAATATAGATCAGTTGCACACGTGGGTGGAGAAATGGCAGATGGAGTTTAACCCAGTCAAATGTGAAGTCTTGTACCTTAGTAATTCAAATGTAAACAGACAGTACATTTTTAAGTTCAAGACCTTTAACAGTGTTGGTTAGCAGGCGATCTTGGGATCGAAGCTCATAGCTCGGTGAAAGAGGCCACACTAGTTGACAGGGTGGTTAAGAAGGCTTGTAGCATGCCTTCCTTTATTAGGCGAGGCATTGAGTTCAAAAGTCAGGAGGTTGTATTGCGGGTTAGACCCCATCTGAAGTACTGCTTACAGTTCAGGCCGCCCCGTTATCAAAAGTATGTCGAAGCTTTGGAGAGGATGCAGAAGAGGTTTACCATTTCAGAAGGCATGCACGATAATGAGAGGTTGGACAAACTCAGGTTGTTTTCTCTGGAGCCGCACAGGCTGAGGAGAAATCTGATAGAAGTTTATAAGATTATCAGAGGCAAAGATAGAATTAAGTCATGTCATGTCACTTTTTATTGTCATTTCGACCATAACTGCTAGTACAGTACACAGTAAAAATGAGACAACGTTTTTCAGGACCATGGTGCTACATGAAACAATACAAAAACTACACTGAACTACGTAAAACAGCACAAAAAAACTACACTAGACTACAGACCTACCTAGGACTGCATAAAGTGCACAAAACAGTGCAGGCATTACAATAAATAATACAAAAGACAATAGGCACAGAAGGGGGCAGTAAGTTGGTGTCAGTCCAGGCTCTGGGTATTGAGGAGCCTGATGGCTAAAATGTCGAAAGCCAGATAGCATGCATTTGAGATAAGAGGGGGTAAGTTCAAAGGAGAATGTGATGGGCAAGTTTGTTTTTACACATTGAGAGGTGGGTGCCTGGAATGTGCTGCCTAGGGTGGTGGTCGAGGTAGATACATTAGGGACTTTTAAGAGACATTAAGATAGACACATGAATGTGAGGAAAATGGAAGGTTATAGATATTATGTAGGCAGAAGAGATTAATTTAGATGACCATGTGACTACTAATTTAATTGTTCAGCACAACATTTGGGCCAAAGGGTCAGTTCCTGTACTGTCTGTGTTCCATACTATAAATTATTACCAGTGCAAACAGATTAAATTGAATGTAAAGTGCTTCTACTTTCCTCTCTGCTGTTTCTCCACCGAGCCCTTTATATTCTTTAAAAGCTCAAGATAGGATTTCAACCATTTTAACTGTAAACCCTTGTCTGGATACAAATTGTGATCAACTTCATTTCTACCTTAGAGAGAGGGGTGGGAAAAGAGTTATCTAGATTACACAATTCTTGAGTAATGTACATACAAGTAAACTTCAGCACAACCAAAATATTCAAATGCCTTGCCTGCAAATTAATCAAAATGGTTTCCAATGTCATATGCCTGGTAGTTGTATTCTGCATATTCATAATCAATAAACGCCACTTGTTCTAGTCAGAGTACAAAAACAATCAAACCAAATTTCTAAGAATCTTCAAAATGGAATTCACTCTCCTTTCAGTTTAATATAAGTTATACAACAGAAAGTATAATTGCAAGGAATTCATTGCACTAAAGCAATCCTACTCACATACTATTTCACATTTAACACACTCCATGTTTCTTTGTTATTTTCTTCTTTGTGAACACAGCTGGTTGCTTCTCAAATGCATCTATGGCACTAACCACGAAAGCTCCATTTTTCACACAGCAACCATTCCCTAATTCCCTATTGTTTTAATTGGTGTCTATCTTGTATGACTCCTTGTTTTAAATTATCCCATTAGAAAATTGAAGTGGTTAATGTAAGTGTGCTGATTTCATGAAGCTGAGTCATTTTAATTTTTATGAATTGAGATAGATTTCCGGTAGCTTGTAATTGTGCAACAATCTAAATGTGTGCTTCTGTTTGTATCAAATGTAGCGTCCACGTAACTAACTAGATTGTGCTGTGCCAAGGTTCTTAATTTAATGCTAATATACTGTAAGTAGGGAAATCAGAAAGTCAAAATATTATGATTTGAGATAGCAGATATTGTAGTCACGTGCAACGCGCTACTAAAGAAATACACGGAGGCAGAGAGAGCTGAACTCAGAATGTCTTTACTGATTTAAAATCGTGCGCTTAAATCTCCCCTCCCATGGGCCCTTGCGACCCGTGGGGTGGACGTGACGTCAGACTGTCCCCAGAAGGTCCACCCCGAGCGGGTAGTTCCAAATGCACTACCGCGTGTCTGCCCACGGCTCCCAATGACGGTTCGAGTTCTGCGACTGCGGGCCACCACACCACCCACCCCCACCCCCCAGAAACGTCCATCAAGGGACTGGAACCCCCAGTCTGTGTGGCTTGCCTGGGTGTCCGGCCTCGCCGGCGTGGTGCAGGTACCCTCACTGGTTGCTCAATGTCCAAGTGTGCTGGTTTGAGGTGGTCCACTGTAAAAGTCTCTTCCTGGCCACCCACCTCCATGACACATGTGGTTCTGTTGTGCCAGATCACCTTGAAGGGTCCCTCATATGGCCGCTGTAGAGGTGACCTGTGCATGCCCCTGCAAATAAAAACATACTCACAGTCTCGGAGGTCAGTCTCAGGGGTGAAGGATGGCATGGGACCATGCCTGGAGGTCGGGGCCGGTGCCAGGGTCCCTACCTTGTCCCTCAGCCTCGTTAGCACCACTGCTGGAGTTTCTTCCGACCCTCAGGCCTCTGGTATGAAGTCACCTGGGACAATCAGGGGGGCGCCGTAGACCAATTCTGCTGAGGAGGTGTCCAGGTCCTCCTTGGGGGTTGTGCGGATGCCCGGTAGGACCCAGGGAAGCTCATCTGTCCAGTTGGAGCCCCTGATGCATGCCATCAGGGCCGACCTGAGATGCCAGTGGAATCGCTCTACCAAACCGTTGGACTGGGGATGGTACGCTTTGGTGTGATGCAGCTGGGTGCCCAGGAGCTGCGCCAGAGCTGTCCACAAACCAGACGTGAACTGCGCCCCCCTGTCGGAGGAGATGTCTGTTGGGAGGCCGAACCTGGTGATCCAGTTTGCAATGAGCGTCCTGGCGCAGGACTCAGTGGACGTGCCTGCAAGTGGTATGGCTTCCGGCCATCTGGTGAACCTGTCTACCATGATAAAGATATACCTGGCGCCCCGGGAGACTGGCAGGGGGCCAACAATGTCCACGTGGATGTGTTAGAACCTCCTGTGTGTTGGCTTGAACTGCTGGAGGGGAGACTCCACGTGCCGCTGGACTTTGGCAGTCTGGCAGCATACGCAGGTCCTGGCCCAGTGTCAGACCTGTTTGCGCAAACCGTGCCAGATGAATCTGTCCGCTACCAGCTTGATGGATGCCCAGATGGACGGGTGGGCCAGGTCGTTCAGCATGTCAAACACCCGGTGCCTCCATGCTGCTGGTAACACAAGTTGGGGATTGCCGGTAGACACGTCGCACAGGAGTCGATCTGCTGCCGGGCCGGTGGAGACATCCTCCAACTGGAGTCCCGAAACAGTGGTGCAGTAAGCCAGGATCTCGGTGTCCAACTGTTGTGCTTCCGCTAGTGCTGCGTAGTCTATTCCTGAGGACAATATGCCTGCTGAGTGGAGGCAGGGACAATGTTGTTCTTCCCTGCGATGTGGTGGACATCCGTGGTGAATTCTGAAATGAAGGACAGGTGCCTCTGCTGCTGAGCCAACCATGGGTTCGATACCTTGGCCAGTGTGAAGGTGAGGGGCTTGCGGTCCATATACACGGTGAACTCCCTTCCGTCTAGGAAGTACCGGAAACGCTGGACAGCCAGGTAGAGCGCTAGCAACTCTCTGTTGAAAGCACTGTACTTCACCTCTGGTGGCCGTAGGTGCCGGCTGAAGAAAGCGAGTGGTCGCCTCTGGTCCTCGACGAGCTGCACCAATACTCCGCTGACTGCCATGTTGGAAGCATCGACTGTGAGTACCGTGGGTGTGGTGAACTACATATACCTGTCTGGACACCCCCCCCCCCGCTGACTGCTCCTGTGGCTCCTCCCACAGACCATGGCTTCTCCCACGGACCCCAGTATAAAGGCGATTGGAGGCACAGCCCCGGCCTCAGTCTCTAGGATTTTGTGTGGCGGTCATTTGCTGCTTGTTCTTTCTTCCAGCCAATAAAAGCCTATATCTCGCCTCACATTTCCAAGAGTTATTGATGGTGCATCAGTGGGTACATCGACTCTCGGGTGCACTAGGAGGGCTGCCTTTGCCAGCACCTCCTTGGCCTGCTCAAACACCTCCGTGGACTCCGCGTCCCATGCCATTTATTTGGCCTTGCCGGCTATCAGGCTGAACAAGGGTCTCATGATGCATGCCGCCACCAGCACGAACCGATGATAAAAGTTGACCATCCCTACGAACTCCTGCAGGCCCTTGACCGTGCTGGGCTTGGGGAACTGGCGAATGGCCTTGACCTTGTCTGGTAGGGGAACTGTGCCATGTCGGCTGACTCTGTGGCCCATGAAGTCAATCTCCGTCAGCCCGAACAGGCACTTCGTCTGATTGATTGCCAGTCCGTGGTCGCTCAGGTGTTGGCAGAGCTGGCGCAAATGTGCCACATGCTCTTGGTGCGAACTGCTGGCTACCAGGATATTGTCCAAGTAAAGGAAAACAAAATCCAGACCACGACCCACCAAGTCCATGAGCCTTTGGAAAGTTTGGGCTGCATTCTTGAGACCGAAAGGCATCCTCAGGAATTTGAACAAGCCGAATAGGGTGATGAGGGCTGTCTTGGGCACGTCATCGAGGTGCTCTGGGATCTGATGGTATCCCCTGACCGGGTTGAATTTCGAGAAGATGGTCACTCCGTGCAGGTTCGGCGTGAGGTCCTGGATGTGGGGTACCGGGTATCTGTCGGTGGTTGTGGCATCATTGAGCCTTCTGTAGGACCTCCATCCTTCTGCGGACTTAGGCACCATGTGCAGCGGGGATGCACACGGGCTGTCTGAGTGGCGTACGATTCCCATCTCTTCCATCTTACGGAACTCCTCCTTATGGAGAGCCAGTGAGCACAGGCGTTCAGAAGCGGTCCTCGCATGGGGATGTGGTGCTGCAAGCCATGCTTGGGGTCGGCCGTGGTGAACTGTGGGGTGACTATGGAGGAGAATTCCGCCAACACCCTGGCAAATTCGTTACCCGAGAGGGTCACAGAATGCAGGTGGAGGGCCGGTTGCTTGGCTTCTCTGAGCTGGAAAGTCTGGAACGTCTCGGCGTGGACCAAACACCGGCCTTTTAGGTCGACCAGGAGGCAGATGGCTCATAGGAAGTCTACCCCTAGTAGTGGCTGTGACACCGCTGCCAACATGAAAGTCCAAGTGAAACAGCCAGACCCAAAATGCAGTGAGATAGTTCATGGGCCGTACGTCCAAATACTGGTACCATTTGCAGCGGTGGGTTCAGGGCCTGGGACCGCGTTACGAGTGTCCATGTTAGGCAGGGGAGTATGCTGACTTCGGCCCTGGTGTCTACCAGGAAGCACCGCCCGAAGTGTTGGTCCCAGAGGTACAGGAGACTGTCTCGGCGGCCAGCCGTTGTAGCCTTTAGCGACGGCTGGCTCCAGTGTTTCCCGAAAATGCACATGGTGGACGGCAGCGACGCACGCCTGAGCTCCATCTTTGGTGATAGAAAAACCATTGTTCCAAACTTTTGTCTTACTCCCCCATGGGTCTCAACGGCTTTGGTTATGGGGCCTGGGCTTTGGGGCGTGCGATCGTGGCTAGGCCAGTGGAGGTTGCTCCATGTTGCTTGCTCTGCCAAAGGACATCTCCTTTAGCTACAACCCTGCATGGGTCGCTGAAATCCTCACTCGTGAGGAGGAGGCAAATGTCCTCTGGCATTTGCTTGAGGAACAACTATTCAAATAAAAGGCAAGGGGATAGGAAGCTGAGTGATAGGGCTGAGGATGGGGTAGTTGGTACTCAAGCAGAGGCAGTATGTAATGAGGCAGTCAGGAAGAACAGAAAGATGATAGGGTAAAATTGCAGTCAGTGGGGTGGGTTGCAGTGTAACACGGGGACAAAATCAAAAAGGGTGACAAATGAAGGTGTTATATTTGAATGCACACATTATACCAAATAAAGTAGATGATCTTGTCACACAGTTACAGATTGGAATCAATTGTGGAAATTGTGGGAATCATTAAGTTGTGGTGAAAAGAAGATTACATTTGCCAACTTAACATCCAAGGAAACACATTGCATCAAAAGGGAAGGCAGATTCGCCATTTTGCAGCGCATGGAGTAAGTTGCATTCTTAGCGGCTCCCTTTTTGATATACTTTATATCCCACTGACAGATCCCTTTTAGCTTTGATGATTTATTACTTCTACTGAAGGATTTACAACTTAATTACAATTGCCGATAAAAGTCGTTCTGGTATTGAACTGAGAAGCGGCAAGACTTTTCCTGAAACGGAGCAAAAGGAACAAACCAAGAAAACAGAAGAACCTGTTACTTTAGCAGGAATATTTTCTTCAATACAAGACATGGTCGGAATTCGGGTCACTTAACACTAAGATTGATAAGCTGATGGGTTCAAACGGGAAGCTTGAAAAAGCTATCTCTATGGTTCAAGACTCTGGAAAATCTGGACCTTCAGCTTCAAACACTTCAGCAGACTACAATCCGAATTGAGAATAAATATGATCTTTTTAAGCAAACTATTAAAGATCAAGGAATGAACATATCTTTGATAGAAAAGAAAATCAATGAAATTACCTCAGAACTATCTAAAACAAAGAAAAAATGGTTGATTTAAATTGTAGAGGGCGTTGGAGGAATTTGCGTATTCTAGGACTGCCTGAAAACACTGAAGCTGGCGAGCTGTTAAAATTCACCTCAGACATGTTGTACTCACTTTTTAGTGAGACCCTGGAAGCTAGCCCTTTAATTGACGGAGCCCATAGAATTCCATTTTCTCAGCATTCATCCGAATTACATCCTCGACCAATTGTACTTTCTCTGCATTATTATACGACTAAAGAAGCCATGCTTTGAGAAGCCAGAAAGAAGCAAAAGTTAATCTTTAAATCAGTAGAAATTCATATAGTCGCAGGCTATCCCCCGAAATCTTTGCCGAAAGAAGGAAATACCGAGAAGTTATGAGTGAAATGTATAAATTAGATTTATACCCCTCCCTTTGCTTCCCAGCAAGGCTGATAACATTTCCTGAAAAGTCTCAGTCACTGAGAATCTACTCTCCCCAGGAGGGCTGGGAGTACATTAAAATTTTTAAAGTTAAGCCTACTGAATAAAATCTAAAGTTAACCTGATTACTCAATAGGTAATTCTGAAGTATTTTGTTGTACGTGTAGCAGTGTGCTACATGCCGCGCTAAAATTATGACACGGGGTCGGTAACTGCAGTCGAAGGAGAAAACTTTATTCGAAATCTTCAGCCTCACTTTTAAGCCTCCCTCAACCTGCCCCCCATGGCGCAGAGGCTCCAAAGCTCTGTGCTCGCAAACCCCCGTAGGCTATCTAATTGTGAGCCGGTTCGGATGTGCCAGGAAATGGGTCGCCACATAACGCCCCCCCAGAACCGGCGATACACCCCCCAATGTCCACAGTCTGGGCAGGAACCTGCTTGGGAGGTCGGCCTCTGCGCCGAGGTGCCGGAAACTCGGCCGGTTGTGCCAGGTCCACATGGGCCGGTTTGAGGCAGTCCACCATGAAAACCTCCTCTTTCCCCCCAACGTCCAGCACGAACGTGGACCCGTTGTTCCGGAGCACCATAAACGGCCCCTCGTATGGCCGCTGCAGCAGTGGCCGATGCCCGCCCCTTCGTACAAACACAAACTTACAGTTCTGCAGGTATTTGGGTACGCAGGTCGGGTTCCACCCATGCTGTGAAGTGGGTATGGGGGCCAGGTTACCGAGCTTCTTGCGTAGTCTGCCCAGGACTGCTGCGGGATCTTCCTCTTGCCCCCGTGGGGCTGGTAGGAACTCCCCGGGGACGACCGGGGCGCACCATATACCAACTCGGCCAACGAGGCGGGCAGGTCGTCCTTGGGCGCTGTGCGGATGCCGAGTAGGACCCAGGGAAGCTCGTCCGCCCAGTTGGCTCCTCGCAGGCGGGCCATGAGGGCCGACTTCAGGTGACGGTGGAAACGCTCCACTAGCCCGTTCGACTGTGGGTGGTAGGCAGTTGTATGGTGCAGCTGAGTCCCCAAAAGGCTGGCCATAGCTGACCACAGGCTGGAGGTGAACTGGGCGCCTCTGTCGGAGGTAATGTGGGCCGGTACACCAAAGCGAGATATCCAGGTGGTGATCAGGGCTCGAGCGCAAGATTCGGAGGTGGTGTCGGTGAGCGGGACCGCCTCTGGCCATCTTGTGAACCGGTCCACGATAGTCAGGAGGTGCCGCGCTCCATGCGACACTGGCAGGGGGCCCACGATATCCACATGAATGTGGTCGAAACGCCGGTGAGCGGGATGGAACTGCTGCGGTGGGGCTTTGGTGTGCCGCTGCACCTTGGCCGTCTGGCAGTGCATGCACGTTTTGGCCCATTCACTGACCTGTTTGCGGAGCCGGTGCCAAACGAACCTGCTGGAAACCATCCGGACGACGGATGCACCAAGTTATGAATGGAGTCGAAAACACGTCGCCGCCAGGCTGTCGGGACAACGGGACGGGTGGTGACGTCACAGAGTAGGGTCCTCTCACCTGGGCCCACGGGGAGGTCCTGGAGCTGCAAACCGGAGACTGCGGTTCTGTAACTCGGAATCTCCTCATCTGCCTGCTGTGCCTCTGCCAGTGCCTCAAAGTCTACCCCTTGGGAAAGGGCATGAACGGTAGGGCGAGAGAGCGCATCAGCCACGACATTGTCCTTACCTGAGACGTGCCGGACATCCGTCGTGTATTCAGAGATGTAGGACAGGTGGCGTTGCTGGCGGGATGACCAGGGGTCGGACGCTTTCGTAAACGCAAAGGTAAGCGGTTTGTGGTCCGTGAACACGGTGAAGTGCCGACCTTCTAGGAAGTACCTGAAATGCCGGATTGCCAGGTAGAGCGCCAACAGTTCCTGGTCGAAAGCACTGTACTTGAGCTCGGGTGGCCGCAGGTGTTTGCTGAAAAACGCCAGGGGTTGCCAGCGACCTGCGATGAGTTGCTCCAGCACCCCACCGACTGCCGTGTTAGATGCGTCCACTGTGAGGGCGGTAGGGGCGTCCATTCTGGGATGTACTAGCATTGCGGCGTTCGCCAAAGCTTCCTTCGTTTGAACGAAAGCGGCGGCGGACTCCTCGTCCCAGGTAATGTCCTTGCTCGGACCCGACATCAGGGCGAACAGGGGGCGCATGATCCGGCAGCTGAAGGGAGGAAGCGGTGGTAGAAATTGACCATACCTACGAATTCCTGAAGGCCTTTGATCGTGGTGGGTCGCGGGAAGTGGCGGACCGCATCTACCTTAGCGGGCAGAGGGGTTGCTCCGTCTTTAGTAATCCTGTGGCCCAGGAAGTCAATGGTATCGAGTCCGAACTGGCATTTGGTGGGGTTGATTGTAAGACCGTAGTCACTCAGTCGGGCGCAGAGTTGACGGAGGTGGGACAGATGCTCCTGATGACTGTTGCTGGCTATGAGGATGTCGTCCAAATAGATGAACGTGAAGTCCAGGTCCCGTCCCACCGCATCCATTAACCGCTGGAACGTCTGTGCGGCATTCTTCAGTCCGAACGACCTGCGGAGGAACTCGAAAAGGCCAAACGGGGTGATGAGAGCCGTTTTGGGGACGTCGTCAGGATGCATCGGGATTTGATGGTACCCTCGGACGAGGTCTACCTTGGAGAAGATCCGTGCGCCGTGCAGGTTTGCTGCAAAGTCCTGAATGTGCGGTACAGGGTAGCGGTCTGGTGTGGTAGCCTCGTTCAGCCTGCGGTAGTCGCCGCACGGTCTCCAGCCTCCCGTCGCTTTGGGCACCATGTGCAGGGGGGAGGCCCATGGGCTGTCGGACCGCCGGATGATCCCCAATTCCTCCATCCTCTGGATCTCCTCCTTCGCCAGTCGGAGCTTGTCCGGGAGAAGCCGCCGAGCGCGGGCATGGAGGGGTGGTCCCTGGGTCGGGATGTGGTGCTGTACGCCGTGTCGGGGCATGGCCGCTGTGAACTACGGTGCCAGAACCGATGGGAAATCCGCCAGGACCCTGGTGAAGTCGTTGTCGGACAGCGTGATGGAGCTGAGGTGAGGGGCTGGCAACTGGGCTGCACCCAGGGAGAACGTCTGAAAGGTCTCGGCGTGTACCAGTCTCTTCCTGGGCAGGTCGACCAGTAGGCTGTGAACCCGCAAAAAATCCGCACCCAGAAGCGGTTGGGCTACGGCGGCCAGTGTAAAGTCCCACATGAACTGGCTGGAGCCGAACTGTAGCTGCACCTGACAGGTGCCATAGGTCCTTAGTGTGCTGCTGTTCACGGCCCTCAGGGGGGGACCCGGTGCCCTGCTGCGGGTGTCGTAACTCGTCGGAGGTAAAACGTTGATCTCAGCACCAGTATCGACCAAAAACCGGCGTCCTGACCTTCTATCCCACACATACAGGAGGCTATCCCGATGGCCAGCCGCCGTAGCCATCAGCGGCGGCTGGCCCTGGCGTTTCCCAGGAACTTGCAGGGCGGGCGACAACGGCGGGCTTCTGTGCCCCACCGCTGGTGGTAGAGGCACCAGTGTTCCTTGGGCCGGGGGTTGGCGGGCTCTGCGGCCGGGCCTGGACTGGTTTGCTGCTGGGAGCGTGGCTGGGAGATCCATGCGAAGGACTTTTTGGCGTTCCACAGCAAGTCCGCCCGGGCTGCCACCTTCCGGGGATCACTGAAATCCGCGTCGGACAGCAGCAGGCGTATGACCTTGGGCAGCTGCTCCAGGAATGCCTGCTCAAACATGAGGCAGGGCTTGTGTCCTCCGGCCAGAGACAACATCTCATTCATTAAAGCCGATGGAGGTCTGTCTCCCAAACCATCCAGGTGCAGTAAACGGGCAGCCCGCTCACGCCGTGAGAGTCCGAAAGTCCTGAGGAGCAGGGCTTTGAATTCCGTGTACTTGCCATCTGCCGGGGGCGACTGTACGAACTCCGCGACCTGGGCTGCTGTGTCCTGGTCGAGAGAGCTCACCACGTAGTAGTAGCGGGTGTCTTCTGAGGTGATCTGGCGAACGTGGAATTGGGCTTCGGCTTGCTGGAGCCATAGGTTCGGTCGCTGTGTCCAGAAACCCGGCAGTTTTAACGAAACCACATGAACAGAGGTGGCGTCGGTCATTTCTGGTCCAAAAATCGTTTGGACCGTCGGGGTCACCACTTGTAGCAGTGTGCTACATGCAGCGCTAAAATTACGACACGGGGTCGGTAACTGCAGTCGAAGGAAAAAACTTTATTCGAAATCTTCAGCCTCACTTTTAAGCCTCCCTCAACCTGCCCCCTGTGGCGCAGAGGCTCCAAAGCTCTGTGCTCGCAAACCCCCGTAGGCTATCTAATTGTGAGCCGGTTCGGATGTGCCAGGAAATGGGTCGCCACATATGAGTTGTTTATGGATCTTCTGAGTTGAGTTTATTTTATACTTTTTTAGTCTTTGGTATGGGATGTGGCTGATTAAATTTTTTTTAACTTAATAATAATTAGTATATACATAACTTTTTTGTAGGGAACTTTTATAGTATTATACTCCAATGGTCCGCACAGGAATTGTTGTGTATTAATCTTTTTATTTCTTTTATATGTTTCAATACTAATATACTTTTAGGTCTGTTTTATATATATACTCATTTATTCTTCTTTTTTGAGAGAAAGAATTTTGTTTGTAATATTATTTGCTCGGATTTATTCTCTTTTTTTTGAATATGTGCTTAAGATACTTTAGGTGACTTTAAGATGGCCGTTGTCAATTATGTTTTTATTACTGTTAGACATAACATTGTAGTAGTTGAATTCTGTTCGTGCCTTTTATTATGGCTATTTTGCGTGGGATTTTTGCTTTAACTTATTATACGTAGCTGCAAGATGGAGAATAGGGTCAAGGATTATTAGTTTAGCATGTGGCCAGCCCATTGGTCGCTGGATTTCTTATCTTTCGGGAGGGGAGAGGATTCTATTAGAGTACGTTTTTTTCTTGATTGGGCAGTTCCTTTGATGGATTTTTTTCTCGTAAATACGTCACTCCTGGTTTTATCCGTGCCTTTTGGTTTAATCTGTGCTTGCGTAACATTTCTTTTATATAATATTAAATCCAATTTTAAATATGGATGTTAATAAAATTAATATAATATCTTGGAATTGGAATGGTGTGAATCACCCCATTAAGCATAAAAAGATTTTTAAGAAATTAAAAACGCTTAACACAGCTATTATTTTTGTGCAAGAAAATCATACACGGAAACAGGATGAGGACAGATTTTTCCAATTTTGGAAAGGACCTTTGTACCATTCGCTGCTGAATAATAAAATAAGAGGCGTATCTATCTTTCTTAGCCCCAAAATCCCTTTTGTACACTTTAATACTATTACTGATTCGATTGGAAGATGCTTAACTGTTACTGGTTTATTATGCGAGCAAAAGGTAGCTCTGGTGTGTGTATACGCATCTAATGCAGATTATTCTGATTTTTTTAAGAAACTTTTTTCTGAGTTACTGAATCTGAATGAATATAGGTTGATCATGGGTGGTGACTTTAATTGTTGTTTAAATCCGGCGACTGACAAGTCATCAACCAATCTGTTGCTTCCTAATAAAGTGGCAGCCTGTATTAATTCTTTTTTTATTAGAATATGGCTTGGTCGATATCTGGAGATATAATGATAAATGATAAAGATGATAAATGATCCCAATGATAAAGATTTCTCTTTTTTCTCTCACGTTCCTCATAAATATTCTTGAATTGATACTTTTTTTAGACACACGTTTGCTACACTCCGTTGTTGGAGTGTGCGTATGACATCATTGCGCTGTCAGATCATGCACCTTTAAAGTTAACCCTGAAGCTTTCGGATAACTTTTTGAAAATGTCACAGTGGAGATTGAATCCTGTATTGTTACATGATCCAGCTTTTGTTAATTTTATTAAGGAGCAAATTTCTATATTTTTCGAATTTAATACAACTGAAGGAATGTCAAATCTGGTTATATGGGGCACATTGAAATCTTTCCTTAGGGGACAGATAATCTCATATTCAGCAGCTTTGAGAAAGAAAACTAAAGCGGAATTGTCAGTGCTTATTAATAAAATTAAACAGATAGATAAAGTGTATTCAGTTAAACCTACTGAAGACCTATATAAAGAAAGGGTCGAACTTCAATCACAGCATGGTTTGCTTCTGACCTTTCCCATTGAACGGCCAATTTTTAAATCTAAAAGTTTATTTCATATACATGGGGAAAAATCTGCTAAGATTTTGGCGGGTCATTTGAAGGCTGGGATGGTCAGTAGTCAGATTTTAAAAAGTCATAGACCAGATAGAACTGAAACTTTACATCCTTATGAAATTAATAAGATATTTATGGATTTTTATTATAATCTTTATAAATCTGAATTCTCTGATAATACTATTATTATGAATAGATTTATGCAAAGTTTAAATATACCTCAAATTTCAGCTCAAGATGCACCTATTAAACAAGAGGAGATAGCCAAGGCTATATCCTCTATGCAATTAGGGAAAGCTCCAGGACATGATGGTTCTATGGTAGAATTTTACAAGACTTTTCATGAAATGCTTATACCACACCTTCATCAAACATTTACCAATTCAATATCCTCTGGGAACCTTCCAAAAACTTTTTATGAGGCATTTATTTCATTGATTCCTAAAAAAGGAAAAAACCCACTGGAATGCGCATCCTATAGACCTATTTCTTTATTGAATGTAGATTTTAAAATTCTCTCGAAGAGTCTAGCTAATAGACTTGAGAATATTTTGCCTAATGTTATCTCAAAAGATCAAAAAGGATTTATTAAAATAGATACTCACATTTTAATATTTGAAGCTTGCTAAATATTATTTACTCCCCCTCAGTCAAAGAATCTGAATGTATTGTATCTCTGGATGCAGAGAAAGCCTTTGACAGGGTGGAATAGCCTTATTTGTTCCAGGTTTTGAAGAGATTTAATTTTGGCCTGGGATTTATTTCCTGGATTAGATTGATTTACCATGCTGCGGTTATAACTAATAATCAAAAGTCTCCTTATTTTAGATTATATAGAGGAACCCATCAGGGCTGTTACCTTAGTCCTTTATTATTTAATTTGGTTTTAGAACCACTTGCTATTGCTCTTAGGGATTCTAATTCTGTGCAGGGTATTAAGAGAGGGGATAAATTACATAAGGTTTCGTTGTATGCGGATGATTTCTTAGTTTACATTTTGTTACGTACCCTTGTCACGTGACTGGGGTTGAAGCTATACTGGACTTGAGGTAATGGTCTTGTGATGGTGGAGTGACGTCATTTTCCCGCCAGTAGAGGTCATTTGACAGGTTTTTTTTTTACAGGGTATAAAAGGAGGACCTCCCCCCCCTCCCGTGAGGAGGGGCAGTTCGTGGCTGGATTTGCCTTGTTGACTTCATGCCACTGCGTGATTTAATGTGATGACGCAGTTTAGTTGAAAGATGAAGTTTTATCTAATGCCTAAAGTTTAAAAGGTCATTGCCAGCAGTTTCTTTACAATACTGCTAGTTGAGAATCAGTGGAGAGTGAAGATCGGAGTTCGGGAGTTAAAGATCGAGGAGAATCGATTTCGACAGTGAAACGGGTTCGACCTTGTTTGATCCTTATTCGGAAGGAATTTGTAGATTGTTCTCATGTTAATCTCTGCAGAATAGCAGAAAGGATTGAGGACAGTGTGGTAAAGGAAAGGTCAGTGCCTTTAAGCCGTTTCGTTTCGTAAATTCTTCGTGGGAAAAGTTTGACTTCGGGAACTGAAGCAAAACAACGTGAAAGAGAATTTAAATCATCTTAAAAAGTCTCTCCCTTAAATGGACTGTGAGCATTTTGAACTTTTGGCAATACTACTTTAAAGAACTGTTCTTGCAACATCGCTTTAAGAACTGTAAGCTTCATTGCTTTAAGATCTGTTTAAGCTGCCGCACAGCAGCTGATTTCCGGTTACGTTAGTGATTTGTTTACTTTTGGGAGGTTTGTTTTCAGTGTTTAATAAACATGTTATTTGCTATAAAAAAAAACCCTTGCCTAACTCATATATTTATTGTTGCCTGAATATGTAACAATTTCAAACCCTAGGAAATTTATTCCTTTTATGCTATCTATATTTACGGAATTTAGTATTTTCTCTGGATATAAACTTAATTTACATAAAAGTGAATTATTTCCTATTAATAATTATTCTGATTATTATGATCAAATACCTTTTAATATTGCTAAAAACCATTTCACTTACCTTGGTAACAAATTACTAAAAATTTTAAGGAGCTATATAAGTATAATTTCTCCCCTCTAATTGAATATACTCAACAAGCACTTTCTAAATGGTCGCCTATGTCGATGTCATTGATAAGTCGAATAAATGCTATAAAAATGGTTATTTTACCAAAATTTTTATATATATTTCAAGCAGTCCCCTCTTTTGTTCCAAAAACATTTTTTGATAAAATAGATTCTATGATTTTGTCTTACATTTGGAATAATAAAAGCTCTAGAATGAATAAACTTTTATTGCAAAAATCCAAAAAAATGGAGAACTGGTCTTACCAAACTTTAGAATTTATTACTGGGCAATTAACATTCATTATATATCTTTTTCAATTTATGATATAGATGACCAAGATTGCCCTTCATGGTTACATTTGGAGGAAAATTCGGTAATGGGGTTTTCTTTAGCTTCTGTATTAAGAGCTCCTCTTCCATCTTCATTCTCCAGAATAGGCAGACAAGCTCTCAACCCTATCGTTAAACATACTTTAAAAATCTGGTTTCAGTTTTGTAGATTTTTTGAATTAAATTATTTTCTACTCTCTAGTAATATTTATTCTAATTTTTTTTAAACCATCAACTCTGGATATGGCTTTTTTAACATGGAAAATTAAGGGAATAAATTTTTTTTTAGATTTGTTCTTACAGGATTGTTTAATGTCTTTTTTGCAGTTAATGGATAAATATGACATCTCTAATACACATTTTTTAGATACCTACAGGTTAGGAATTTTTGACGTGATTTTTTACCAAATTATCCCTTGGCCTACACTTCAAATTTGGTTTATGCTATTTTTCAGCTTAAACTATTTCAAAAATGATTAATAGCTATCATTTATAAACAGTTAATGAATGCTCGCATGTCACCTAATCAGGCACTTGGGAAATTGAACTTCAACATTCACTTTCAAATGATCAATGGAGTAAAATTTCTTATCCAGTCAATAATTCATCTATCTGTGCACGTTATTCCTTAATTCAGTTTAAGATAGTACACAGGGCCCATATGTCCAAAGATGAATTGGCACATATTTTCCTAATATAAGTCCTATTTGTGACAGATGTAACACAGAGGTGGCTACTCTAACTCATATGTTTTGGTCCTGTGTCAGCTTAAATATTTTTGGAGGGATGTGTTTAGAATATTATCTAAAGTTATGGATGTGGATGTTCAACCCAATTCACTTATGGCAATTTTTGGGATCATTCCAGAGGAAGCAGGCAGAGCATCTGCTTCCACTCAATATGTGATAGCCTTTTCACCTTTACTGGCTAGGAGAGCAATCTTGCTATACCGGAAAGACTCCAATCCGCCTTCGGTTTTTTATTGGCTCTCCTCCATTATGTCATGTCTAAGTTTGGAGAAAATTAGAAGCCAGACGTTTGATACATCTTTTAATTTTGAGCAAGTCTGGTGACCCTTTATTCAATATTTTCATATCTTAATTTATTTTTTCTTCATTTATTTCTCTTTATTCTCTTTAGGGAAAATCCTTTTCCATGAAGGTTTGGAGGTGACTAGAAGGATGTTTTCTCTCTTTCTTTTTCTTCTAATTTTATCCTCAAATGGACTGCCCAATCTTTCTTTTCTTTTCTTTTCTTTTTTTTCTTTTTTTTGTTCCAGTTTAGTGGGTTTTTTTCCTTTATTAAATAAAATTTCCAATTTTTTTTTACGATTTGTTAAGAGGAGTTGTAGTTTCTTGATTATATTGTATATATAACAGCGTAACATTTTACCTATCTGATTTTGACAATATATACTTCTTCTTTACTGCTGTTTATATGTCTTTTCTATTATATGTTTGCCAAACTTCTCCTCTGATTTGTATATTTTTTTTACCGGAAATCAATAAAAAGATTGAAAAATGAAATGAAATGAAATGAAAAGGAAAGGCAGGTAAGGAGAAAAGGTGGCATGGCTCTGTTGGTAAAAATGAAATCATATCCTTAAAAAGAGATGACATAGGAATTAAACTATTGCAAGGGTAAAATTACCCTGAAGGGAGTTATATATAGGTCTCTAAATCGTAGCCAGGATGTGGGCTACAAATTACAATGGGAGATAGAAAATGCAGGTCAAAAGGGCAATGTTTCAATATTCATGGGGAATTTCGATATGTAGGTAGACTGGGAAAATCAGGTTGGTCTGATCTTAGATCCCAAGAGCGAGAATTTGTAGAATGCCAATATAACAACTTTTTAGAGCAACTTGTGATTGAGCTGATAGGGGATCAGCTATGCTGGATTGGGTGTTATGTAATGAACAAGATTTGATTAGGGATCTTAAGGTAAAGAAACCTTAGGAGACAGTGATCATAATAAGATAGAATTCACCCTGTAGTTTGGGAGGGAGAAGCTAAAGTCAGATATACCAGTATTACATTGGAGCAAAGGGACTTACAGAGGCATGAGAGAGGAGCTAGCCAAGGTTAATTGGAAGTGGATACTAGTAGGGATGATGACAGAGCAGCATAAGCGGGTGTTTCTGGGAGTAATTCAGAAGGCACACATGGTTAAATGGTGGAGCAGACTCAATGGCCAAATGGCCTATGGTCTGATGTGGTTTTTCAAGAACTGAATTGGCAATGTACCGTTACTATACAGAGCTAGGAACTCAATTACACTGACAACTCAAGTGCTTGCTGGCCAAGATAGATAAATAAAATATTCACATTCTTCAGTCTGGGGTGCACTTAGCCATTAGGAAGAAACATCAGCAAACTAATCTACTACATCATTACATCAATTAATTCCTGGCATGGGAAACATTTAATTATCAAATTGCTAGGCAAATAGAAACTGCATGCAGATTCATCTTCTTGACTAATAAATAGACTCTAAATGCCACATATACACATTTAAACTTAAATACTGTCCTATTGAGTATTGTAACTAAAACATCATGGTACTATATGCCATTTATTATGCATGAAGTCATAAACGATAGACAAGTTATCGGAACATGCTTTATATTTCAAAAGAACAAAGTTACTCTTGTGTTTGCTTTTTTTACCCTACCCATCCTCTTGCTTCCTGCTGCTTCCAACTTTACAGCTGCTTCTTAAAATGTCAAAAAAATCTTTAAATTAAACTGATATCAGCGAATGTATCAACTGTCAAGACACCAAATCACTTTCATTAATTGAAATGTTGAAAAACAAGAACATCTATCTCTTTTTATAAAAGTGTTGAACACATTAAGTCATCCCTGAAGTATTTAACCCATGCATCTTTATTATTGCACTGCTTTTATCGAAATGCATTCACTGAGCCATTTTGCAAGGTTATTGAAAGGAACTTTGCAATGAGGGAACTGTCTGTGAAACATAATCATGTGCAATTTCTTGACTAACAAAAGCCACATTTCATCTCACCTTTCTTTTATAAAGGGGGAAGTACTACAACAGACTAATTTAACAAGCATCATGGTAACTTTGTCAAATTTATTAATAATAGTAAAACATTTTAAAAGCTCAAAGACATTTCTAAACCATTAAACAAATGCCAATAGGCACTCTAATAGTAAATGCTGTATAGATATTTAAAACATTGATAATCTTCTTTACTTCTAAAGCAACAACCAGACTGATGGGGATTCAGGAAGGTGAAGCTATGTGGATTAGAAAGGAGATACACCAACTAGTGGTAGCTTCAATCTATGATCGAGACGAAGACTATGAGAGACATGGATACATGTGTGTCATTCATGTAGAGCAGGACTGAGTGAGCACAAATATTTGAGAGTAAAAGCTGAAGGGTATTAAAATATATATTATAGTTACAAGGATTGAAATTGAAGGGATTAAGGAAGGTTCCAGTCATAAAATCAGCACAAGATTATGATGACAGCAGTTAACATTCACTTCAAGTGGGTTTCCTATTAATTAATTAATTTTTCAAGACAAGTATGTCACTGGTAGGGGCAACTGTTATTTTATCAATTCAGGAATATTCTAGATGTGCTATCTCTTTAAGGTGGTGAGCCTCCTACTCCCACAGTATTATTAGGCAGGAGGTTCCAGGATTTAGACCCAGAGACAATGAAGGAGCAGCAAAATACTTACCAGGAAGATGGCATGCAATTTGGCAGGAACGTCCAGATGGCACTACTCTTTGTACTGTACACCCTTGCTCTTCTTGGTGGAAGAAGTATTTGAATGGAAATTAAAACTGAATCCAGACAACCAAACAGAGTCTTCTTTTTAATTATTCCTATTTGCAGCAAAAATCAAGCACCTTAGCATTGTGTATAACATATCCCATGTTGTGAAGCAAGGATAAATTAAGGATAGATGATTCATGTGCTTCCTTCCTTCTTCAGGATACTGATTCAAATTTGTTTCGCTGGTACGAGGCAGCTTGGGCTTCTTTGGAAAACAGGTTTGAAGACAACTTGTCTTCCAAAGAATCTAATGTTTCTTTCAGTCTGTTAAGTTTTCTCAATGGATATTAAAGTTAATACATTCTTCATACATTGTAATATTCCAACTTGACAAGTTGGTTCAAAGATTTAAAGAACCCTTAATAAAAATATTGCACATAAAAGTTCTGATATTAGATGAATCATTTTACACCTAATCAGGTTCATGTAACATATTCCAAAATGAGGACCATTGTCCCTATATATTATGCTCTCCTATGAAAAGAAAAGATTTTTCAATGTGGTTAAGCTAGAAAAGAGCTTCTCCCTCATATGGAGTTATCTGATATAAATTTTTAAAGATAAACATTAGAAAACTTTTAAATTACTGATACTTGCTTTTAATCCAGTAAGCAGACCTACAGAAATAAAATCTTACTTTCAAACTTATAAACTTAACGACACAATTCACAACAGAAATAAGAAACCAGCAAGTTGGTTTGTATACTAAAAATAAATTCTACTGTGTATTAAACTATTCAAGTGTTAAAGTTAATAATTATAAATTTGGTCTGCAAATAATTAAATACTGTGACAGCAACAAGCCAGAATAACAAAATAACAAAAAGGCATCTGAAATGCAGATAAACTTTAAAGATCTTACAACAATGGAGCCAGCAAGATAAAAACTGACCATTCCCTTATTAGAAAAATACAAATAACTGATGAAATTGACTAACCAATACACTAAAGCATTTGGCTGATAGAACATACACCTGTTCAATAAACAAGAAAGATTTAGCAAACTCAAAAAGTCAAAAGACAAAATTTGTCTCCAAGATTTACAGTGATTTTCCCACTGCATTTAAAAAACAATTATGTCAGATAGAAGCTCAAACTATTTAGATGATTCTTTAACAAAATACACCAACTATATAAGTTACATTTTAAAATTACTACAATATCACCGTAAAGGGTAGTTTTATTAGACATGATAACTGGAATTTGACAAAAAAAAACAAGTCTAAATCATCTACTGATTCTTTTTCTAAATACCTTCTAGATTTTTTAAGTATGGAATTTATTAAACAACTCCTTCAAAAATATATTTTATATAACTCAAGTCCAAGAAAGAGATGGCACAGTAACTTGGGAAAACACATCTATAATTAAAAGCAGGCTTCTGTCATAGAGGCAATAAACATTTCACAATCACAAAATCACTCCACTTAATCCAGTAATGGTAGGGTTTATTGGCAAGAAAAGCTGATAAGCTCTTCCTCTCCATTAACTGTCTGCATTTCCTGCTGCATTGGAAAAGCAGCTCATGTAATCAACCCGCACCTCACCCCCCATTTCTCGTCGGTCATTCTCTCTTCTCCATTAGGCAGAAGATACAAAAGCTTGTGAACCCATACAGTAACTGTCGGCTCTCGGACTGCTCCCATCCTGCTGTTTTAAGAGTTCAGAATGGACCTCCCGCATGATAAAGATCTTGATCTCTACACCTACCACATCATGGCCTTTGCACTTTATTTGTTTACCTGTGTAATTCTGCATTCTGTTTTATTTCCTGCCATGTCTCATGATTTAAATAATACTATCATCCTTTTCTGCATTCCAATTTTTCCCTGTTTTCCCCACAAGACATAGCAAAGTAAAGTTCAAAGTAAGTTTATTACCAAACTATGTATATGTTACCATATGCTACATTGAGATTCATTTTGTCACAGGAAAACAAAGAAGGACAACAAAGACTGACAAAAAGCCAATTTGCAAACTGTGCAAATAAATATAAATAAATAAGGTAAATTAAAAATACTGAGAACAAGCTGGAGAGTCCTTGAATCTGTTCAGAGCTGAGGTGAGTGAAGTTATCTACACTGGTTCAGGGGCCTGTGGTTGTAGTGTAATAACTGTTCCTGAACCTATGATGTGGGACTGAAAACTCCAGTACCTCCTTTCTGGTGTCAGTCGCAAGAAGCCTGAATGGAGGAAGTCCTTGATGATGGATATTGCTTTCTTATAGACGTGTTCAAAGATGGGAATGGCTTTGCTGTGATGGACTGGTGAGATGATGGACTGATTCTGGACATCAGTCTATTAACCCCTTCCTGAACTGTTTGTAGCCTGTTGACATTCTTAATTATATTGAATACAGAATTTCAGATAAGGTTATATCATTATGCTATTAGATAGTTTAGGGGAAACAGCAAAGAAATGACAAATGAAATACAATATTGGAAAGTGTGTATGGTCATGCACCTTGGTGGAAGAAATAAATGGGCAGACTATTACTTAGATGGGGAGAGAATTCAAAATGCAGAGCTGCAAAGGGACTTGAGAGCCCTTGTGCAAATTACCCTAATGGTTAACCTCCAGGTTGAGTTGTTTGTGAAGAAGGTGAATGCAATGTTGGCATTCATTTCTAGAGGTGGAGAATATAAGAGCAGGGATGTGATGTTGAGGCTTTATAAGGCACTCGTAAAACCACACCTGGAGTATTGTGTGCAATTTTTGGCTCCTTATTTTAGAATGGATACACTGACATTGGAGAGGGTTGAGAGAAGATTCACGAGAATGATTCCAGGAATGAAAAGATTACCGTATGAGGAACATCTGGCAGCTCTTGGGCTGTATTCCCTGGAGTTCAGGAGAATGGGGGTGGGGGGGGGGGGGATCTCAAAGAAACATTCCAAATGTTAAAAGGCCTGGACAGATTAGAAATGGCACAGTTATTTCCTATGGTAAGGGATTCTAAGACAAGAGGGCACAACTTCAGGATTGAATGATGTCCTTTTAGATCTGAGATGCGGAGAAGTTACTTCAGTCAGAGGGTGATAAATGTGTGGAATTTGTTGTCACGAGTGGCTGTGGAGGCCAAGTCATTGGGTGTTTTTAAGGCAGAGATAGATAGGTTCTTGATTATCCATGGCATCAAAGGGTATGAGGTGGAAGCAGGTGAGTGTGGATAACTGGAAAAATTGGATCAGCCCATGATTGAATGGCGGAGCAGACTCGATGGGCCAAATGTCCTACTTCTGCTCCTATATCTTATGGTCTTATAACATATAACAATTACAGCACGGAAGCGGGCCATTTCAGCCCTTCTAGTCTGTGCTGACACTTACACTCACCTAGTCCCACTGACCTGCACTCAGCCTATAATCCTCCATTCCTTTCCTGTCCATATACCTATCCAATTTTACTTTAAATGACAATACCGAACCTGCCTCTACCACTTCTACTGGAAGCTCATTCCACACAGTTACCAGTCTCTCAGTAAAGAAATTCCCCCTCACGTTACCCTTAAACTTTTGCCCCTTATCTCTCAAATTTTGTCCCCTTGTTTGAATCTCCACTACTTTCAATGGAAAAAGCTTATCCACGTCAACTCAATCTATCCCCTTCATTATTTTAAATTCCTCTATCAAGTCCCCCCTCAACCTTCTACGCTCAAAAGAATAAAGACCTAACTTGTTCAGCCCTTCCCTGTAACTTAGGTGCTGAAACCCAGGTAACATTCTAGTAAATCTTCTCTGTACTCTATTTTGTTGATATCTTTCCTATAATTTGGTGATCAGAACTGTACACAATACTCCAAATTTGGCCTTACCAATGCCATGTACAATTTTAACATTACATCCCAATTCCTATACTCAATCCTCTGATTTATAAAGGCCAGCATACCAAAAGCTTTCTTCACCACCCTATCCACATGAGATTCCACCTTCAGGGAACTATGCACCATTATTCCTAGATCACTCTATTCTACTACATTCCTCAATGCCCTACCATTTACAATGTATGTCCTATTTGGATTATTCCTACCAAAATGTAGCACCTCACACTTATCAGCATTAAACTCCATCTGCCATCATTCAGCCCACTCTTCTAACCGGCCTAAATCTCTCTGCAAGCTTTGAAAACCTACTTCATTATCCACAATGCCACATACCTTAGTATCATTTGCATACTTACTAATCCAATTTACCACCCCATCATCCAGATCATTAATGTGTATGACAAACAACATTGGACCCAATACAGATCCCTGTGGCACCCCACTAGTCACCGGCCTCCAACCTGACAAACAGTTATCCACCACTACTCTCTGGCATCTCCCATCCAGCCACTGTTGAATCTATTTTACTACTTCAATATTAATACCTAACGATTGAACCTTCCTGACTAACCTTCCATGCAGAACCTTGTCAAAGGCCTTACTGAAGTCCATATAGACGACATGCACTGCTTACCCTCGTCAACTTTCCTCGTAACCTCTTCAAAAAATTCAATAAGATTTGTCAAACATGACCTTCCATGCACAAATCCATGCTGACTATTCCTAATCAGACCATCTCTATCCAGATAATTATATATACCATCTCTAAGAATACTTTCCATTAATTTACCCACCACCGACGTCAAACTGACAGGCCTATAATTGCTAGGTTTACTCTTAGAACCCTTTGTAAACAATGGAACCACATGAGCAATACACCAATCCTCCAGCACCATCCCTGTTTCTAGTGACATTTGAAATATTTCTATCAGAGCCCCTGCTATTTCTACACCAACTTCCCTCAAGGTCCTAGGGAATATCCTGTCAGGATCCAGAGATTTATCCACTTTTATATTCCTTAAAAGTGCCAGTACTTCCTCTTCTTTAATTGTCATAGTTTCCATAACTTCCCTACTTGTTTGCTTTACCTTACACAATTCAATATCCTTCTCCTTAGTGAATACCAAAGAAAAGAAATTGTTCAAAATCTCCCCCATCTCCACACATAGCTGTCCACTCTGATTCTCTAAGGAACCAATTTTATCCCTCACTATCCTTTTGCTACTAATATAACTGTAGAAACCCTTCGGATTTATTTTCACCTTACTTGCCAAAGCAACCTCTTCTTTTAGTATCTTCTTTTAGCTTTTCTAATTTATTTCTTAAGAGGCTTCTTACATTCTTTATATTCCTCGAGCACCTCATTTACTCCATGCTGCCTATATTTATTACAGATCTCCCTCTTTTTCCGAACCAAGTTTCCAATATCCCTTGAAAACGATGGCGCTCTCAAACTTTTAACCTTTCCTTTCAACCTAACAGGAACATAAAGATTCTGTACCCTCAAAATTTCACCTTTAAGTGACCTCCATTTCTCTATTACATCCTTCCCATAAAACAAATTGTCCCAATCCACTCCTTCTAAGTCCTTTCGCATCTCCTCAAAGTTAGTCTTTCTCCAATCAAAAATCTCAACCCTGGGCCCAGTCCTATCCTTCTCCATAACTATATTGAAACTAATGGTATTGTGATCACTGGACCCGAAGTACTCCCCAACACATATCTCACCTGACCTATCTCATTCCCTAACAGGAGATCCAACACTGCCCCTTCTCTAGTCGGTATCTCCATGTATTGCTGCAAAAAACTACCCTGCACACATTTTCCAAACTCCAAACCATCCAGCCCTTTTACAGTATGGGCTTCCCAGTCTACGTGTGGAAAATTAAAATCTCCCACAATCACAACCCTGTCCTTACTACAAATATCTGCTATCTCCTTGCAAATTTGCTCCTCCAATTCTCGCTCCCCATTAGGTGGTCTATAATACACCCCTATAAGTGTTACTACACCCTTCCTATTCCTCAATTCCACCCAAATAGTCTCCCTAGATGAGCCCTCTAATCTATCCTGCCACTGTAATATTTTCTCGGACAAGTGATGCACCTCCTCCTCTTGTCCCTCCGATTCTATCACACCTGAAGCAATGAAATCCAGGAATATTTAGCTGCCAATCACACCCCTCCTGCAACCACATTTCACAAATAGCTACAACATCATATTTCCAGGTATCAATCCATGCTCTAAGCTCATCCACCTTTCTTACAATGCTCCTGGCATTAAAATAGATGCATTTAAGAAACTTTCCACCTCTTCCTCTCTGTTTATCTCTAACAATGCGATCAACTTTATTATCTTTTTCTTCCTTCTCCCCTACATCTTCAGTCTGAGCGCTCCCCTTCTCTATCACCTGCCTATCCTCCCTCACACACTGTCTACTAGCTTTCTGAATTTGTGAACTAGCCTCCTCTCCCCTCGTCTCTTCAAATTGATTCCCACCCCCCAACCATTCCAGTTTAAACTCTCCCCAGTAGCCTTAGCAAATCTCCCCGCCAGGATATTGGTCCCCCTAGGATTCAAGTGTAACCCATTCTTTTTGTACACGTCACACCTGCCCCAAAAGAGGTCCCAATGATCCAGAAACTTGAATCCCTGCCCCCTGCTCCAATCCCTAAGCCACACATTTATCCTCCACCTCATTCCATTCCTACTCTCACTGTCGTGTGGCACAGGCAGTAATCCCGAGATTACTACCTTTGTGGTCCTTCTTCTCAATTGTCTTCCTAACTCCCTATATTCTCCTTTCAGGACCTCTTCCCTTTTCCTGCCTATGTTATTGGTACCTATATGTACCACGACCTCTGGCTCCTCACCCTCCCACTTCAAGATATCTTGGACGTAATCAGAAACATCCCGAACCCTGGCACCATGGAGGCAAACTACCATTTGAGTCTCCTGCCCTCACACTCATACTTCCCCTTTCCTCAAATAACAGGAAAAACTGAAACCTAAACCTACCTTGCCTCACCCGTTTCCGCCTAAGCCAGTTGAGCCCAAGCCCTTAAGCCTTCACTCTGCTCCTGGCTCATTCCGCTGCCAGCAAACATAGAAGCATAGAAAATAGGTGCAGGAGTAGGCCATTCAGCCCTTCGAGCCTGCACTGCCACTCAGTATGATCATGGCTGATCAGAATCCTGTACCTGCTTTTTCTCCATACTCCCTGATCCCTTTAGCCACAAGGGCCATATCTAACTTCCTCTTAAATATAGCCAATGAACCGGCCTCAACTGTTTCCTGTGGCAGATAATTCCACAGATTTACCACTCTCTGTGTGAAGAAGTTTTTCCTCATTTCGGTCCTAAAAGGCTTCCCCTTTATCCACTATCCCCCTTTATCCTTTATCCTTAAACGACGCTGCCCGCTGTATAAGGCTAGGTCCTTTTTAAATCTTCTCCGTTTCACTGCCCGCCATCACATGCCTGCGCAGTCCCGCCTCTCTTAACTCCGATGAGAATAAAAAAAATTCAAGTTGCCTCCCGCCGCACTCCCATTCTGATCCTCCGACTTCCTTCTCCAAACGAGAAGAATATGTTCTTATGTTCTTATGGTCTAAGCTCAAATCAAACCTCCCTACTTCTGTACTGAATTCTTCAGCAATAAACAAAATCACTGTTAACTTTTCTAATTATTTTCTGTACTTACTTATGCATATTTTGCAAATCATGCAATGGAACATCAAAATTCAATCTATCCTTTAGATTATACATTTGTTCTATCAAAATGAATAATAAACAACTGATCAACATAGACCAATCATACCTGCATTTCTCACAAATGTGTCTAAGTACACACGTCGTCATCCAATGTAATTCAACACTGCACTATCACCAACAAATATTACATTTCAATCAACAGACATATGTATCTGAATCAATGCAATTCCAAAGGCATCAAAGTTTTACAAGAATTACTGCATAATACCAGCAGATGGTTCTCAGCAAATAAATCATATCCGTAATTCTGCCAAACATTTCTCCCAAGAGCAGAGCTGAAAACACACTGGAAGAGGGAACTATTTTCAACTGTGAACAGTAGGTGGCGTTTGGACATGGCAATGTACACTAGCAGCAAGTCTAGTTGTTTGCTACTGAAACAATTAAGCTTGCATATCCACGCAATCAACTAAGGATAAATAGTACACTGTACTTTAAAGAAAAATGTTGCTGCCTTATCATTAGACTAATCACAACTGGTGGACACTGCCGTTATCAGGTGTCCCTTCTTACTGAAAAATAAAGTTAAAAAATAAGGGTTATGAGATTACTGCGGGAAATTGGTGCAAGATTAAATATCAGTCGTGATCATGATGACACCAACAGATATTAACACCTTCTATTTCTGTGAAAGAAAATTCCACCACCAGAAGCAATATCAAGACAAACTGATCATTTGCTAAATCAGAATCAACTCCATCATTTCATCAAAGGTGGTGATAAATCAACACATAGGAGGGAGATTGAAAATCTGGCTGAGTGGTGCCACAACATCAACCTCTTTCTCAATGTCAGCAAGGCCAAGGAGCTAGTTAGTAACTTCAGGAGAAGTAAGCTGGAGGTCCCTGAGTGAGCCAGTCCTCATTGGAGGATCAGATATGAAGAGGGTCAGTATCTTCAAATCCCTCAGTGTTATTATTTTGGAGGACTTGTCCTGGGCCCAGCAGGTAACTACAATTATGAAGAAAGCATGGCAGTGACTCTGCTTCCTTAGGAGTTTGCAAAGATTTGGCATGACATCTAAAACTTTGACAAACCTCTACAGACATGTTATTTAGAGTATATTGACCAGCTGCATCACAACCTGGTATGGAAATAGCAATGTCATTGAACGAAAAAGACTACAAAAACTAGTCAATATGGCTCAGTCCATCAGAGGTAAAACCCTCCCTGCCATTCAGCACTTCTACATGAAGTGTTGTCACAGCACCTATCATCAGGGTCCCCAGTCACATAGTACATGCTCTCCTCTTGCTGCTATCATCAGGAAGAAGGTACAGCAGCATAAGGAATCACATGAACAGATTCAGTAATAGTTATTACTCCTCAACTATCAGGTTCTTGAACCAAAGGGGATAACTTCATTCCATTTCACTTGCCCTATCACTGAAATGTTCCCACCACCTATGGACTCACTTTCAAGGATTCTTCATCTCATGCTCTCAATATTTATTATTAATATCAATTTATATCAATAATAATAATAATAATAATTTTTGTATTTGCACAGTTGCTGCTAAACCCAGGTTGGTGTGGTCTTTCATTGATTCTAATTTGGTTATTATTCTGTTATGGATTTTCTCAGTATGCCCGCAAGAAAATGAATCTCGGGGTTGTATTTGGTGACATATATGTACTTTGATAATAAATTTACTTTGAACATTAATACTTGCTTTAATTAACAGCATTTTCCTTGTTGAATTCCTTTCTAGCCATCAAAATATGATATACTAAATTTTTCTTGCTTATTATGTCAGAAGAAAAACCAACTCTCCTTAAGCAATGATGGGAATTTGAAATCACAAAACAATACATTACCACAAACCTCTTTGATCTTGGAGTTTCTTTCCTACAATGTTTTTCTGGGACTGACTTTTATGAGGAGGGACTGAGGCCCTTTTGAAGCTTTCCTTGCCTCCTTACAAAACATTGGGTTCCACATAAAAAATAAACTGTTATTGAAGGTAGTCATCGGGAAGAAAACTTTTCCCCATCTCCACATCTGTTGTGGCCAAAACATGTACATCCTTTCTCTTAATGAATCCTTTGCCTAAACTGTTATTTTTTAATGCTGTCAAGTCGTTGTCAACTCATGCCAATCCAATTTCATTCTCATGGCAAGATATGGAAGTAGATTGCCAGATGCTGCTGCTGACCAGGTTGGGACCTAGCCAGACTCAACCACAGGATGGTCTGCCTTGAAGTCCAGTGCTGATGCCACAACACCACTGGCTTGCCTTAAATTACACAAAATTAATTAGCAGAACAAAAAGAAACACTCAAACTGGAATAGTAATTTGAAATGCAGTGGGAAAAGAAACATCATATACGTGGCTCAGGAGTTGGTGTAGGAGGAAGGGCATAAGATTTTTGGATCATTACTGGAGAGGTTATGGAGGCAGATATTGGTAAGACCACAGACCAAGTTAGGAATCAGAAGGTTGAGCATGGTGTGACAAAATTGAAAATGGTAAATACAGAACAGAAGGTGTTGTACCTGAATGCGCACGGTATACGGAATAAGGTAGACGAACTTGCAGCACATTTTCAGATTGGCAGGTACCATGTTGTTGGCATCAGGGAATCGTGGTTGAAAGATTATAGCTGGGACCTTAGTGTCCAAGGATACCCATTGTATCAAAAGGATAAGCAGAAAGGCAGAGGGTCAGCATTGCTCTGTTGGTAAAATTGAAATCAAATCATTAGAAATAGGCGACATAGGATCAGAAAGTGTTGAATCATTGTGGATTGAACTCAGGAACTACAAGGATAAAAAGACCCTGATAGGAGTTGTATACAGACACCCAAACAGTAGTAAGGATGTTCCCTACAAACTACAATGGGAGATAGAGAATGCATGCCAAAAGGACAATGTTACAAGAGTCATGGGGGTATGCAGGTAGATTTGTAAAGTTAAGTTGGTGCTGGAGTACATGAGGGGGTATTTCTAGAGTGCCTATGAAATAGCTTTTTAGAGCAGCTCATGGTTGAACCCACTAGGGAATCAACAATTCTGGATTGGGTGTTGTGCAATGAGCCGGAATTGATTAGCGAGCTTAAGGTAAAAGAACCCTTGGGGCAAGTGATGATCAAATTCACCCTGAAATTTGAGAAAAAGAAGCTGAATTCAGTTGTATCAGTATTAAAGTGAAGGTAATTACAGAGGCATGAGAGAGGAATTGGCCAGAATTTATTGGAAGAGAACACTGGCAGGGATGACAGCAAAGTAGCAATGGCTAGAGTTTCTAAAAACAATTTGGAAGGCACAGGATCTATACATCCCAAAGAGCAAGAAGTATTCTGAAGGAAAGATGACACAGCCATGGCTAACAAGAGAAGTAAAAGCCAACACAAAAGCCAAAGAGGGGACATATAATAGAGCAGAGAAGTTAAAGGATTGGGAAGCTTTTAAAAACCAACAGAAGACAACTAAAAATGTCATTAAGAATGAAAAGATGGAAAACGAAAGTAAGCTAGCCAATAAAATTAAAGTGGATACCAAAAGACTCTTCAGATACATAAAGAGTAAAAGAGAGGCGAGAGTAGATATTGGACCACTGGAAAATGACGCTGAAGAGATAGTAATGGGGGACAACAAAATAGCAGATGAACTGAATAGGTATTGTCCATCAGTCTTCCCAGTGGAAGACACTAACAGTATAGTGGAAGTTCCAGGTGTTGGGGTTATGAAGTGTGTGAAGTTACCAGAACTAGAGAGAAAGTTATTGGCAAACTGAAAGGTCTGAACCTCATGTTTTGTGACTCTAGTGGAGAATGTGGCCTTGGTGAGTAACTCAGCTGAGCAGTTGAGTAAACACACATGTGGTGGAACTTGCACTTGACAGAGTCACTGTGGGGAACTTACTGGGGGGAGCAGGGTAACAAACCAAAGCTCTTGACATCCACAAGCTAGCAGTTCTTAAGATCGACTACTGGTACTTTGGCACGCAGGAAGTCTGCACCAAGCAGAAGTCTAATCACTTCAGCCAGGGCAAAGTCCCAAGTGTAATGTCGCCCTGAAAGGTTGTCCATAATGAACAGTAGGCAACCTGATAGCTGGAACCCATGGAGTTCACCGACTTTTCATGTTCTAAGGTATTAGCATTGTCAAAGCTGCAAGGCAGTTGGCACTCTCTAGCATTCATACCAAAGCGAGCCTGGTAAAAACACAAGCCCAGCATCTATGTGCAGCCATGGGCATCCTTATGTTGGGGGCCTTGCTAACCAGGCTTTTTGATATTGAGAAAGGAGGAATGATGCACCGCTACCTAGCTGAGTGTAGATTATCAGCCATTTTAGTAACCTCCCTATAGTCCTTCACAGGTGCGTTAGTGAGGGCTACGCAAACTTGATCAGGCATTTGCTGCATGAAGAGTTCTTTAAAAATAAAACAAGGATGGTAATTTCCCAGGTGAGACAGCACGTAGTCCGTTAGCTCTGAAGTCCCAGCATCATCGAGACTGGATAAGGAGAGCAACTGTTTGGCGTGTTCAAACACCAATAGTCTAAAAGACTGTAAAAGTTTTAAACTGTTTCTCGTGATCAGTATTTATCGCATTCAGGCAGGTGTTCTAGTAGATTCACCACTCTCGTCACTGTGGAGTGCTGAGTAATGCTACCACATAAAATATTTGGTGTTGTCGGTGGTGATTTCTCGCAGTGCAAATTGGGCCTCAGCTTGTACGAACCAAGCAACGACATTTTGTTCAAAACTTCAGCAGTTTCAAAACGACTGCATTGGCTGACACGCTCAATAGCCCTGGAATCATCCTAAAGCATTGGGGTCATCAAATAAGATGAAGTAAGGTGATTTATGTCTAATGAAACCCATAACACATGTTATTGAACTCCAAAACCTAAACACAAAATTGCACAAAAAATCTTTATGTAATAACACCATCACGTCAGACCAACTTATAAAGTGAAACCCCAACTCAATGTCTGGGGTTGTGCATTATGTACATTACTCACTATTACTTTATCCTACACACATAACAACATGATGTTGATTTGGTGATTTTGGTATTTAAAGTCCAAAATGGAGATGTCAGAGAAAGGCTTTCTGAAGAAGTATATACATTTTAACTAAGCTAAATAATCATACCTGCAAGTCTTGGTGACAGTTAACCATCCAGTTCACTTACAAAACTTGCAGTGGAGAACACTCTGCTTAAACTGCTGCAGGGGGAAATACAGATACCAATCTTCAGTTTTCAGCATGTCACATCACTTCCATTTCATCATTCATAGAGTGACACCATGATCAGCTAGTAGAGCCACTGTCTCACAGCCCCAGCATCCTGAGTCCAACCATGACCCTCAATGCTATTTGTAGGAAGTACATTTTCCATGATGGCATGGAATTCCACTTGGAGTTTCAGTTTCCTCCATGCGCAGGTCAATAGTCAAGTGCTGATAGTGGTGTTGTTGTGGGTTAACATCCTCAAATAATAGAAGATTAATATGTTTGCCAATGACACAAATGTTAACTATGTTATTAATCACGAGGAAGACCATAGCAGGAGATAAATCAGATGGAAAGCTGGACAGGCATTGACAAATGGAATTTAGTTCCAAAAAGTGTGAGGTGGCATGCATTAAGTCAAATAGGGATAGAACAGACATATTAAGTCATAGTCAAGTTGATTAAGTCAGAGACCTAGGGGTTGAAGGTCATAGGCGCCCAAAGTAGCAACACAAGTCAATAGTATAGTGGAGAAGGCATATAGCATGTTTTTTTTTGCATAAGTCTGGGTTTTGGAAGTTAAAAATTGTGATGTAACATTGTAACTTTACACAACATTGGTTCAACTGCACTTGGAATATTGATGGTCTCCTCTTCATTGAAGAAACCAAACACAGGATTGGCTGATCACTCATTCTGAGCTTCTTGAGTTCATCCTTTGTTTTCCATTGTACACCACTTTAATCTTCAACTTCACTCCCATTGTGACCTGTCTGTCTGCTTCCTCCTCCACTGCAAAAAATGTAAATTTATCTAACTTTTAGACATTTAAAATCTTTTGGAAAGAACAATGATGATCTGCACTTCAGGTAAACTCCTCTCTCATCACTTTCTATTATCATAAACATGTCTCTTTCTCACCGTTTCTTTAAAATGTCTTGCAAACATTACATATGGTCTTTACCAATTAATCTTAATATCTCCTTTTGGACTTCTGTCTCACACCTCACTCCTTCCCCTGGCTCTGCTTTGAAAGCTGTAAACCCTTCACTCTCCACTTAGTTCTAAGGGTCTCTTAACCAAAATGTTGACTGGTTTCTCTTTCCACAGATACAGCTTAATTGGCTGAGTTCTTCCAGCATTTCTGTCTTTTCTTCAGATTCATCATCTGCAGTTTGATTTATTTCCTAACTTAGCTTTGTTATAATACTGTGTCAAATTTATTGTTCCTTTTTGTATAATAATGTATAATTCATATTTATGTTTTACTGGTGAATGTTGCATCTCTAATGGTATGCCTACAATGCTGCTGCAAGTAATTTTTTTTACAGTACTTGTGCATTCATGCATGACATTAAGCTCATCTTTGACTTTGATGTTCATTGGCTACCAACTGCTAAATAACACAGACTGCAAGGAGTTCAATAGTGGAAAAGACAAATATTAAGATTCCAACTCACCTCACCTCATGGCTGGGAAATTTGATCATGAATCCTTGGCCTAATTAGATGTAGTGTAAGGTCCTGTTCAATCAATGGAAATTTTACAACTGCAAGGAGGCTCATATTTGTTTTATGTTCTATTTCCTTTCACAAGTAATCTAATTGTACTCGACGGCCAGTTTATTTTTTTAAATAATAATCTCTACGTAATAGACTTTGAATGCTTCTCCATGTTAGCAAAATAGCTTTCATAAATAGCAACACATCGACTATATTTTCTATTACTTGGTATCCAGTGAACATGCCATGGGGAAGAGAGTATAGCTCTCTAGCAGGGGTTTGTTCAGTTTCTTCAGGCAGGGCATCACCTATTGAGACCATGGAACTCCTGCCTGGTGGTTCGGCTTTGCAGATACAATCCAAATAAGAGCAGGGCAGAGAGAAATTGTTGTGGTAGGTCTTGCAAAATGGAATCATGGCAGTATTTATTTTCTTTTCTCAATCTTGCTGTGCAGCAAATTTTGCAAGGATGGCTAGAGTCAAAGCAAATAATTTTAATTGAGCATTAAAGATGATAGCACAACAACTTGGACAAAAAGCAAAACAATGAGATAGCTATCGTGTTACAAAGGTTTCCTCAGTTATGTTGGTTGGGCTTGTGTGAAATGTTATTTACATTTGATGCCACTTTAAGATTGTTTCTTATGCTGGTTCATCTGGTTTCATCCAGATTCCGCTGAAAAAAAACAGAGACAACTCACCTCCCTACTTTTACCAGTTTTTTTCTTAAAGTTACTTTGAACCTGTCCAAACTTCTCAACTATCATTCTCCCCATTTGCGTACAGCTCCCCATATGCAGCTCAGTCTATAGCATGAACTCCCTCCTCCATGTCTAGTTTCCTTTGTAACTTGAGATCAGATGCAAATCTAATTGGTTTGCAGAGATGTATTTGCATAATTTATGCAAGTTCCAAATAACCAAAAAAGGGAGGGGCTAAACCCATTCTCTGGACCATTAACTTTCATCTAACCATGTCAATCCAAACATGAATAGAACATTGAACAATACAGCACTGACAGGCCATTGGGCCCACAATCTTGTGCCAACCTTGATGCCTAAATGCCCTCCACCTATGTATCATCCACATAAAAGACTCTTCTGTGGATATCTAAAAGACTCTTAAACTCTAAGCTGCCTGCTTTGATTACTACCCTTTTGTTTTGTTTCTACGCATTTCCATATGCAGAGCTCATCCTGAACCTCTAAACCTTAAATTTAAAACTATCCCTTCTGAATTAGCAGCATTCTGCTCATGATAAATTAACCCTGACGTAGTAATCAAACCTGCTGACAAGGGTAGAACTATTGTGGTCTGGTGAACTGACCTCTTTTTCACAAAATGCAAATACAAGTTCTCAGAACTCCGGACCATGACTCCACATTCAAACAACAGATCACTTCCTTGCAAGCTCTTCCCTCCACAGCTTGGAATCTTGTAGTGTCCCAGTCCCACAGAACTGACTTGTGTCCCAGCCTCACAGAACTGACTTCTACTTTCTGCTCAACATCCACAAGAAGAACTGTCGTGGATGACACACTGATTTGGCCTGCTCCTGCCCAAAAAAACTTATTTCATCCTACTTTGAGCCATCCTTTCTCCCCTGATCAGTCTCTTCCTGTTATGTCACAATGTTTCAGGCTACTCTGTCAGTCTGAGTTTCCGGTTGTCTGGTACCCACAGGTTCATCTTCACCACAAATGTGCGATCCCTCAAAATCTCTATTGAACATCGAGCGGTTATTTTCCCTTCCTTGAAGAGAGACTCAACTAGCTCCCCTCCACTAACATACTCATCTCTTATTGAAGAACTTTTCCAAATCCACACAGTGTCTGCAGATCAAAGCTGTAGCTATGCACATACACACAAGCCCAAACTCAGACTTGCGTACAATTTCTTCTATCTTGTGTCCCGTAAGGATTACATTACGTTCTCCCAGTTCCTCCATCTCTGTCGCAGTTGCTTCAGTAATAAGATGTTTCACGCAGGTCCCTCCAAAATGTCTTCCTTCTTCCCGAACTGCAATTTCCCCTTTTTCATAGTGGACAAAATCCTTTGCTATGTTTTGTCTATTTCCTGCACCTCTGTTCTCACCTCCTCCCTTTGTGGACAGGGAAGAACAGAGCCTCTCCACTCCACACCTTCTAACTACCAGATTCAGAAACAGGTTATTGTCGCTGCCTTATAGGTCATGCAATTAGTTGCTTAGTGGCAACAGTACAGTGCAAAGACAAAATAACTATACATTATATCATGTGAAACCAGCAATAATAGATGTGGAATGGAGTCAGGGAATTATTGCAAAACAACTAAGTTTATTAACACTCAAGCAGAAACAAAGAAAATTAAACAAGCGACTAACTTAAAACGAAGTTAACAGCACTATGCATCTCTAGTTCCCAAACGGTTAAACTTAGAAACAATTTTTGGAGCAGTCTCAGAATGTTAGTTCAGAAAGTTTCAAGGGATTCACGGGGGAATTGATAGGAGAGACTTTTAGATTTGAAGTGTAGCAAAGAGACAATCTTGACGACGGAGATTCAAAATATGGCAAAGAAGCGAGTCTCGCAGAGATATGCCAAAACGGCCACTGTAGGTGATTCAGCAGGCACACGGTACCTCTCGAATGCTGATCTCACAAAGCGACCACCGTACCTTTACAGTGGAAGTGAGTTCATGATGCGGTCTGTTTCAAAGACTCTACGAAGAGTCCACAAAAAGTGAGAATTTCACCACGCAACTGACAGGAAAAGTCCCTTTTCAAGGACTGGTCACCACACACCCGAGACTTTGCAGGGGTCACCAAAGTGGGTGCCAAAAATCCACATTTGGATTGCGCAATGTCAGTCTCCTCCGAAATGCACAGCATTATTGACTACCCACTCCTTTTTGGGTTCGATCGAAGCTTGCACTCTTCACTCTCACTAACGACTCTGCTCTCCAAACACGACGTCTCTCCACCAAGGTGTGTCCCTGGAGCAATCTGCACAGCTCCTTTTATACTGTTGGGGTAGGTCATGGCGTGACACTACAAGAAACAAAGCCACAGATTCCCAGTACATCAACTACCATCCCAGGTGTTGAAACTGGGGTTCATAACAATTAAAAGTGCAAACAAAAGCAATGTATAATGAGGTAGTGTTGATGGACCATCCAGAAATCTGATGACAGAGGGAAAGGAATTCTTCCTGCATTGTTGCATATGGGTATTCAGGCTCCCATACCTCCTCCCTGATGGTAGTAACGACAAGGTGCCATGTTCTGGATGATGAAAGTCCTTTGTGAAGGGTGATGCCTTCTTGAAGCACCTCAGTGGTGGGGAATATTGTGCCCATAATAGAGCTGACTGAGTCTACAACACTTTGCAGCCTCTTGTGATCTTGTGCACTGGAGCTTCCATTACAGAATGTGATGCTCTCCCCATACATCTATAGAAATCTGCGACATACCAAATTTCTTCAAACTCCTAACAAAGTAACTGGTGTGCCTTCTTCATGATTGCATCGGTAAGTTGGGGACAGAATAAATCCTCAAAAATGCTGAACTCTGAATGAAAATGGATGTCTATTCTCCCAACATCCCTTTCCTGAACCCACAACTAATTCTTTAGTCTTGCTGATGTTGAGTTCAAGGTTACTGAGACTCCCCTCAACCAGCTAATCTCATTCCTGTATTTCTCCTTATTGCCATCTGACATTTTACGAATAGGTGTGTTATCTGCCAATTTATAAATGGTGTTTGAGCTGTACTTAGCCATACAGTTGTGAATATAAAGAGAGTAGAGCAGTGTGCTAAGCGTGCATCCTTGCCTGTGTCATCTGTCAGCGAGGAGGAAGAGGAACCTCCACATATAACAATCATGCAAGACCCAGTCCATTCTTTTCAGTATTTCAATGGGATCACTCCTTTTGTGACATCCTAGTCCACTCTTCCCTTTGCACAAAATGCACCACACCGAGCGAAAAGTTTCACACACAAAACAAGCAAATGCATGAGGTAACTGAACATGAAACAGAATCAGTCACAGAGTCTGACAAAAATGAATCGTCATGCCTAGAACTGCATGGTATTACTGAAGCAGGTCACAAAACATCTGGATCACAATAGATGTGTTTGCTGTAAAACTGAAAATGGAGCTGGATACAGGGTCAGCTTAGTCTATAATTCCGGAATCTGACTAGAAAGGACATTCTAGTTCTCAAGTTGCTAGCAATGAATTTGAGCAGAGAACTGGTAAATCCAATTCAGTAGAAATGTAAAATTAGTTCCCATCACAAAGCTAATGCTACATGCATGATGAAGCCTCTATATCACTATCTGGAATGAAAGAAAATAGAACATACCTTGTGTAGAAGCCTTCATTTCATAATTCTGTGTAAATAAAGGTGAAATATTTTTCAAGTTTCAACCACGGATCTGGCTTGAGCATCCAACCTTTATGAGCATGAATTTCATGAAGCTTTGCCAGTTGCCTGGTTGCAGGCCTGGTTTAAGAAAAATTAAAATTCAAAGTTCAAAGTAACTCGGTTATCAAAGTACATATATGTCACTACATACAACCCTGAGATTGTGGTGGCTGTGCATAACTACATACAATTAAATAAAAGCACGCACACAGGAGATGGCTTTAACTGGTGGATTCACATTGCAACGAGAGAAAGAACAAGGTGCATACATAGACAACAGATCATACGTAGTGCTGGGGGGTGGGATCATTGCACTAAAAGAAATAGATCCATACATTGCACTTCCTCCCCCTTTAGATTAATGTAACATAAAACTGTATATGTACAAAAAAATTCAATTTCCCTTCAATAACCCATATTCCAAATAAACATGCTTTCACAATAACAGTCCCTAACTAACTTCACAGTTCTAAAGGTTCAGTCTTTTGGGTGGAGCTCTGTTTCTTGCAAGATATCGCTTCTAGACCTGTGAAGTGGCATCGGGTTTGGTAGGTGTCTTGTCAAAGGCAAAGTTCTCATTTGCCGGTGTCACGTTGTTGTCAGTGACATGATCATCACTGAGAGCTAAGTCCAGTAACTGTAATCTGTCCATCTTGTTGGATGCAATCAACTCTGGTGTGCTCTTTGGTTGAGCCTCCAGTATCCAGTTCAGAATGATGTCTCTGTGTCTGATCTTCAACATCTACTGTGTACGTCAGTGGTCCAGTTCTTGTAGCTATCTTACAGGTGTCCACATCTACCTGGTTGTTGTGCACTAGGACTTCCTGTCCAATCTCGAAGCTTCTTGCTGCTTCACTTGGCAACTTGCTTAACTGTTTATTCCGCACTTACCTCTGTAGATCTGGTTTCAGGAGGTCTATGTGAGATCTCAGATTCCTGCTCACGAACACCATTGCAGGTGTTTGATTTGTTGTTGCATGAACAGAGTTCCAAAACACAAAAAGGAAGTTGTCCAACTTGTGCTGTACAGAAATGTCCTCCTTGTCCATTGCTTTAATGGACCATGAAAATTTGGATAAACCTTTTAGCTAACCCATTCATTGCTGAGGAGCTGACTTGAAATATCTGATGCCATTTTTCTTCATGACTAGTTGGAATTCTTCTGACATGTATTGTGGTCCATTGTCACATGCAATTTGTTCTGGTAAGCTATCTCTGGTGAAGTCCTCAGAGCAGAGAAAGGCTTTGCTGAGATGGTTGATTTCATTGCTATAACCTTTGGCTGTTTTGAATGATCATCCACAGCAATCAGAAACATGGAGTCCATGAATGGCCCAGAAAAGTCAATACGTATTCTTTGCCATGGTGACAACAGCCACTCCCACAGGTGTAACAGTCCCTGTGAGGGTGCATTCTTATCTTTTTGGCATCCCAAACAGCTTTTGACCAATCTATTTATCTATTCCTGGCCACCACATGTAGCTCTGGGTAAGACTCTTCATCTTGATTGTACCCAGGTGTCCTTCATGCAGATTCTCTAACACTCTGCTGTGTGGTTTAGAGGGAACCACAACACAAGATCAGCAGTCTTTGACCTATCGACAGTTGGTCTCGTCTCGCTGAGAACTCTGGAAATATAGGGTTACCATGAGTTGGCCATCCTTGCATAGTGATTTCATAGACTTTTGACAATGTCAGGTCATTCCTTGCTTGTATTTCAGAATTTGTTACTGGCAACTGGTTCACCAATGCTGTTGGACACCTCTGCCGGGTCACGGTATGAAGACTTTTCTTCTTCAGTTGCCAGTGGTGGAAGATGTAAGAAGCCATCAGTGTTGCTATGTTGTTTCGTACCTTTGAACTCTATGTCACATTGGTGGGCTTCTAGGAATAGTGCCCAAAGTTGTAACCGGGTAGCAGTCATCACTGGAATTCCTTTCATGGGAATGAAAATGGACACAAGGGGCTGGTGATCAGTCACTAGTGTAACTCTTGTCCATAGAGGTAATGGTGGAACTTCCATATTCCAAATAATTGACTAAGGGCCCCTCGGTCGATCTGTGCATAACTGCATTCTGCGCTCATCAGTGATCTTGAAGCAAATGCAATTGAGCGGTCAGATCCATCTTCCGTAATGTGTGACAAAATGGCTCCAATGCCATAAAGGGATGCGTTACACACCAATCTAAAGGGCAGGGATGGGTCATAATGGACGAGCAGTTCATTGGATGTTATTAGTCTCTTTGTTTCCTTGAATTCTCTTTCACATCATTCTGACCATTCCCTTTTTCTCCTCTCTGTAACAGTGCACTCAATGGGTGCAGCACTCTAGCAATGTTTGGGAGAAACCAGTGGTAGTAGTTTACCTGACCCAAGTATGACCTGAGTTGTGACATATTTTTCAGTTTGGGTGCCTGTAGCATTGCTTCAGTCTTCTCTTGGACTAATGTAGATGATGCTTGTCAATGACATGTCCACAATATGAGATTTCATTCTTGAAAAACACACATTTCTCTCTCTTAGTGTGTAGATCATACTCCCTCATCCAGGTAAACACTTTACCAAGATTCCAGAGGTGCCCTTCATAATTTTTGCCAGTCAAGACGATGGTCATCAAGGTAACATTGTGTTCCTGAGCTATCTTGGAGCACTTGGTCTCTTGCTCTTCGCTAAATTACTGGAGCTGATGCAATGCCAGTGATGAGATGATTAAAATGGAACAGTCCCTTGTGAGTGTTGATTGTGAGGAACTTCCTGTTTGACTCCTTAATCTCCATTTGCAGATAGGCTTGTGAGAAGTCAATCTTTGAAAACCTCTCCCCACCTGCCAATGGTGCAAAAATGTCTTCTATTCATGGCAGGAGATACTGCATAGTATACAGCACCAGGCTGATGCTCAACTTGAAATCCCCACGTATGTGAACAACTCCAGCCTTTCCTTTTTTGATCACCGGGATAACGGGCATGGCCCAATCACTCCACTCAACCTTGGAGAGAATCCCAGATGCCTCCAAGTTCTAAGGACGTAGAACTCCAAGGACGTAGTGCACTGGATACACCTTATGGAAGCTTGGTGTTGTGTTTCATCCAGTTCATTGCTTGTTTTCACGCCTTTTAGTTTACCAATCCCCTTCTCAAACACCTTTTCGTTAGTATTAAGCAGCTGTGCCAGCCTCTGGTTAGTGCTACCATTTGGGCTGCCATTGCCTGTTGATGTCACACTGAGAGCTTTGATTGAGTGCTAGTCTAGTTGGATATTAGAAGCTTTTTCCCAGGGCTGAAATGGCTAACATGAGAGGACACAGTTTTAAGGAGCTTGAAAGGAAGTACAGAGGAGATGTGAGGGGAAAGTTTTTTTTTGCAGCAAGTGGTGAGTGCATGGAATGGGCTGCCAGCAACGGTGGTGGAGGTGGATACAATAGGGTCTTTTAAGGGACTCCTGGATAGGTACATGGAACTTAGAAAAATAGAAGGATATTGGTAACCTGAGGTAATTTCTAAAGTACATGCATTGTGGGTCAGATGGCCCTTATTGTGCTGTAGGTTTTCTATGTTTCTATGTTTCTATTTCTCAACAATTCACATCTGAAAAGTGCTGGCCTGTGGCGACCCACTTCCTAGCACACTCGAACCAGCTCACAATTAGCCAGTGGGCGGTCACAAAGGCCAGGTCCGCAACAAAGGGTAAAAAGCCTGAGGGGTTTGTGAGTACGTGTCTCTTGGAGCGTCCGCGCCCAGGGAGGGCGGGATGAGGGAGGCTTTAAAAGCAAGGCTGTGAAGTTCGAATAAAATTATCTTTGACTGCAGTTTACCGACTCCGTGTCGTTATTTTAGCGCTACGTGGAGCACACCGCTACAATTGGTGACGCCGACGGTCCAAACACTTTTTGGACCGGAGATGAACGACGCCGCATCTGTTCATGCGGTTTCGTTGAAACTGCCAGGTTTCTGGACGCTCGGACCTCACCTATGGTTTCAGCAAGCAGAAGCCCAATTCCACGTTCGGCAGGTAACCTCAGAGGACACCCGTTACTACTACGTGGTGAGCTCCCTCGACCCGGACACAGCGGCCCAGGTTGCGGAGTTCGTACAGTCTCCCCCAGCGGATGGCAAGTACGCGGCATTCAAAGCCTTGCTCCTAAGGACTTTCGGACTCACGGCGCGAGCGAGCTGCCTGTTTACTGCACCTGGATGGCTTGGGAGACAGACCGCCATCGGCTTTAATGAATGAGATGTTGTCTCTGGCCGACGGACACACACCCTGCCTCATGTTTGAGCAGGCATTGCTAGAGCAGCTGCCCGAGGACATACGCCTGCTGCTGTCCGACGCGGATTTCAGTGACCCCCCAGAAGGTGGCAGCCCGGGCGGACTTGCTGTGGAACGCCAAGAAGGTGAGTGGGGCATCCATTGCACAGATCACCCGGCCACGCTCCCAGCAGCCAACCAGTCCAGGCCCGGCCGCAGAGCCCACTAACCCCAGAGGCAGGGGTGAGGAGCCCAATGAACAATGGTGTTTCTACCACCAGCGGTGGGGCGCAGAAGCCCGCCGTTATCGCCCGCCCTGCCAGTTCCCAGGAAACGCCAGGGCCAGCCGCCGCCAATGGCTACGGCAGCTGGCCTTCGGGATAGCCTCCTGTATGTGTGGGACCAGCGGTCGGGACGCCGTTTTTTGGTTGACACTGGTGCTGAGATCAGTGTCTTACCTCCGACGAGTTATGACGCCCGCAACAGGGCACCGGGTCCCCCCCGAGGGCCATGAATGGCAGCACAGTAAGGACCTATGGCACCCGTCAGGTACAGCTACAGTTCGGCTCCAGCCAGTTCACGTGGGACTTTACACTGGCCGCCGTAGCCCAACCGCTTCTGGGTGCAGATTTTTTGCGGTCTCACAGCCTACTGGTCGACCTGCCCAGGAAGAGACTGGTCCACGCCGAGACCTTTCAGACGTTCTCCCTGGGTGCAGCCCAGTTGCCAGCCCCTCACCTCGACTCCAACACGCTGTCCGACAACGACTTCACCAGGGTCCTGGCGGATTTCCCATTGGTTCTGGCACCGCAGTTCACGGCAGCCATGCCCCGACACGGCATACAGCACCACATCCCGACCCAGGGACCACCCCTCCATGCCCGTGCTCGGCGGCTTCCCCCGGACAAACTCTGACTGGCAAAGGAGGAGTTCAAGAAGATGGAGGAATTGGAGATCATCCAGCGGTCCAACAGCCCATGGGCCTCCCCCCTGCACATGGTGCCCAAAGTGACAGGGGGCTGGAGACTGTGCGGTGACTACCGCAGGCTGAATGAGGCTACCACACCGGACCGCTACCCTGTGCCGCACATTCAGGACTTTGCAGCAAACCTGCACGGCGCACGGACCTTCTCCAAGGTAGACCTCTTCCGAGGGTACCATCAAATCCCGATGCATCCGGACGACGTCCCCAAAACGGCTCTCATCACCCTGTTCGGCCTTTTCGAGCTCCTCCACATGCCGTTCAGCCTGAAGAATGTCGCACAGACATTCCAGCGGCTAATGGACGTGGTGGGACGCGACCTGGACTTCACGTTCATCTGTCTGGACGACATCCTCATAGCCAGCAGCAGTCGTCAGGAGCATCTGTCTCACCTCCGTCAACTCTACGCCCGACTGAGTGAATACTGTCTAACGATCCTGGGGGGTTTGTGAGTACGTGTCTCTTGGAGCGTCCGCGCCCGGGGAGGGCGGGATGAGGGAGGCTTTAAAAACAAGGCTGTGAAGTTCGAATAAAATTATCTTTGACTGCAGTTTACCGACTCCATGTCGTTATTTTAGCGCTGCGTGTAGCACACCGCTACAGGCCCTTCATTTAACAATACATAAAGCTCTAACTGCTGTGTTTGGCCTCCAGATGTCACGTTTACTTTCAGATTGCCTTTAGGGTCACTTTTTTACCTGTGTAGGTTTTTAGCATTCTGAGGTCTTCTTTAATGGTATTCTAGAAAACAGTCTGTTGTAGTCAGCCTCTGGAATTATAGATAAAGCTAACTCTGACTCCAGCTCCATCTTCAGTTTTACACCTGGCGCAGCAATTGTGATCCAAATTATTTTGTGATCGTTTCAGTAATACTATGCAGTTCTAGGTATGAGAATTCACTTTCTTCAGACTCTATGTTACTGATTCTGTTTGATAATCAGTAACTTAATGCATTTGCTTAGTTTTGTGTTTGAGATTTTTCACTCGGTTGTGCTTTTTGTCCGCTTTGCACGCTCTCTCTCTCTGTGACACTTTCTGCAGACTTTTTCTTTGAATCAACAGTCATTTGCATCATGGGAGGATTTGCCATAACAATAAAATTTTTGGCTTTTTGCACCATTCGGGGACATTTTGTACATTTCACATTCTAACCTCCTTTTCTGTGTTGTGCTGCATCCTTTGCTGCAGTCTCTAGTGATATGGCGATGGCCAATGCCCGTTCTGAAGTTAGATCTCTTTCAGACAATAGCCTTTTTTGAGTGCTTTGACTATGCATGCTACATACAAGGCTGTCTGTTAATACATCAGAAAATCCATCTCTAAAGTCACAGTACTGGGAAAGTTTGTGCAGTGTATTCAGAAACACTTTCATCTTTTGACTGGTTTCTTATGTAAAATCTAAATCTTTCATCTATTGCCAGTGGTTTAGGGCTCAAGTGATTTTGTAAAATTGTAACAATTTCATCAAATGTTTTGCTTGCTGGCATTTCAGGGGTAACTAATTTACGTAAGAGATGTACGTCTTTGCACTCATTAGGTTAAGAAGTGCAGGGGCTTTCTTTTGCTCCTCCATGTTGTTCATGTTTCAATACTGTTCAACCCTCTCGATATACTTCATTAGCCTTTATTAGCACTATCATATTTGTCAGCTTTCCCATCTGAAGCCATCACCTTGTTGTTTTCACTTCAAATTCAGCACATCTTTCACTCTTACTCACGCATTCCTTTATTAGCGTCCGTGGCCTTCTCTGTATCGTTTAACTCTTGCTGTTTCATCCCATAACTGTTGGTGCAGTTCATGGTACTCTCTGACATTCAGGTTTGTACTCATCACTAGTTTGTTGTGTCTGTGCATAACTACATATCAACTAAGTAAAAGCATGCACATGGGAGATGGCTTTAACTGATGTATTCATGTCGAAGCAAGGGGGAGAACAATGCACATGCATAGACAACAGGTCAATGCATAGTGCTGGTGGGTGTCATTACTCTAAAGGAAATGGATCCACACATTACAACAGGTATACTCAATAAATCCAGAATATAATAATAACCATAATAGGATCAGTAAATGACCAACTTGGGCATTCAAACAGTGTGCAAAAGACAACAAAAAATGCAACTATGAAAAGAAATAAATAATAAATAAATACTGAGAACATGAGATGAAGAGTCCTTGAAAATGAGTCCATAAGTTGTGGAAACATTTCAGTGATGGGGCAAGTGAGGTTAGTGAAGATATCCCTCTGGTTCAAGAGCCTGATGATTAAGGAGTAATAACTGTTCTTGAACCTGGTGGCATGAGTCCTGAGGCTACTATACCCTCTTCCTGATGGCAGCAACAAAAAGAGAGTATGGATGGGTGGTTGGGGTCCACTGCTTTCCTGCGACAACTCTCCATGTAGATATTCTCAGTGGTGTAGTGGGTTTGACCCGTGATGGATTGGGCCATATCCATTAACTTTTGTAGGATTTGCTATTCAAGGACATCGGTGATTCTATATAAGGCTGTGATGCAGCCAGTCAACATACACTCCACCACAAATCTATAGAAGTTTGTCAAAGTTTTAGATGTCATGCAGAATCTTCACAAACTCCAAGGAAGTAGAGTTGCTCCTGTGATTTCTTTGTAGTTATGTTTACGATTTGGGCCCAGAACATATCATTTGAAATATTCCCGAAGAATTTCAGGTTGCAGACCCTCTCCACCTCTGATCCTCCAATGAGTACTGGCTTATGGACCACTGGTTTCTTTCTCTCAAAGACAATAATCACTTCCTTGGTCTTGCTGACATTGAGTAAGAGATTATTGTTATAACTCCACTCAATTTTTCTCCTACTGTATATGCTAATTTGTCACCACCTTTGATTCAGACTATGACAGTGGTGTTGTCAGCAAATTTGAATATGGCATTGGAACTGCACAGCCATGTTTTAAAGTTTAAAGTTTTAAGTTTTAAAATCTAAAACTGTCAAATTAAGATAGTAAACAATTTAGACTGTTTTGTAACAAAAAAGTCTTCCTTTTGTTGGTGTTACCATTTATTGTCTTTTGAAATGTCTGACATCAGTACCATTTAAAAATATAAATAGCCGCTCGTATAATTTTCTTCTTTATTAATCTTTTTATTGATTTAAAAGGAGCATAAATACAAACAAGAGGAGAATTATCTCAAATATATATATTAATAACAATACAAACAGAAAGTGAAATAGACATTATCAAAATCATACGTAGTGTAAAGGTAGCATGAAGTATATAATCAAAAAGAAGACATCTATTTCTCCTCTTATCAATTAATGGAAAGTTAAAAAAACTTTAAATATTTAAATGAAGAAGAAAAAAATCACCACACTATACAAAAAAAAGAAGAGAAAAGGGACTGGGCAGTCCATTCTGAGGATATGACAGAAAAAAAAGACATTCTGATCAAATCTAAAACTTCAAAAAAAATTGGAAGAGTAATAAATCAAATCAAATGAAAATATTGAATAAAAGGTCACCAGATTTGCTCAAATTTACAGGATGTATCATATAACTATTCATAATTGAATTTAAAAATAAGGTATATTAATGTGAAGATGAGTAAACTGTTGCCATTTGAAGGGCAATCTATGAACCAGAAATATGTAGGTGTAATTGGGCATATTTGAGTAAAAGCTTCTAACCAAATGTTTGAACTACCAAATAGAGTGACACATTTTAATGTAAATTTAACACAGCAGAATATTCAATATCTTTACTAAAACTATTCATTTTACTCATGTGTATATTTCCTATTCCCTAAGATCGACAACATTAGTTCTTCTGAGCCAAAGACAAATTTACTTTTTGGACATTTAATTACCTCTTTTCTGACTATACATCCAAATTGAGGTATAATCAGAATAAAACCCACAGTTAGATCTTTAACAGTCATTTCAATTTCAGGCAAATAGTTTCTTTCATTTCAGTTAATCTTAGAATTTTAAGGTACAGATATGCAGCCGATCATTTTCTTGTTAAGTTAAATTTGAAATTAATATGTGATATATGAATTAGTAAGTACTCCCCATGGATTTTTCTTAAAACTTTAGGCAGGTATGGCATTTGCCTGAAGAAGTATTACCATTTGCTGAAACTGTAAATGCATTGAAATGCTGGACTAATTACGGGAGTCCTGCTCTGCACAATGAAGCAATACTATATAAACAAAAAGGGACAGAAGCTGGATTTTTTTTAAAAAAAGACATGTTATGTTCACAATTAAGTATAACAATTTGATAAATTCCTAAAAACTTCATGAAGCGGTCTATTTATGTCAAAATGACCAACTGAATTTAAAGCACAGCTTAAATATGAAAATTAACACATAAATTTTATACTTTAATTTGAAAGGTGGAAGTACCTGTAAAGAGATGTGTCCCTGATATGTTCTGGATCTAGTGCAGTGCCTTCCTTAAATTTAGAGCAGAGTCCACTCTGGAAGGGGCAATAGAGCTGAGGTGCACAACCATAAGAATACAAGAGATTAAAGCTCTTCAGCTCACTTTCACGATCAACAAACAATTCAGTCTTGTCCCCATATATCCTCACCAAGTAAACATCTTCTTCTAACGAGTTGTTAATGTAATGATTGACAAGTTTGTTTGTAATTCCAACTGTGAACATCTGTTGAACCAGAAACACTCATGAGTTAAGGATGTAAACCTTATTACTACAATTAACCAATTAACAGATCGTGACCTGTTCTGTTCTGACCATATTCTCAGATTATTTTTAGCTTTTCCTAAATTACAATAAACATGAATTACTCAATTGAATAATCGAATCTTTCATAAATTAACAGCCATTGTTGAATGATTGACACCTGTCACAGAGCACAGTAGAAACCCTCATTTGCAATTACTGAATCTATAATTGCGGTAGTATAAAATATCTTTGCTTTGCCTTGTTGAATCTTCTACATTAAGCTCATTTTAACAGAATCTTAATCTTTTTAATTGCACATTAATTCAGCACCTGTTAGTGTTATTGACAGGTAAGAACAGATGCTAGCTCAGCTTAGGCACTGTATGGAAGGGTTCAATTTCAGAGCACATTAAAGTTTTAATTAGCTTCCACCATAAGCAAGTTTTATTTATATACTGCCATTAATACAGGAAAGAAAAACACAACTTCACTAAGGTATAATACCAACCAAAACCAACAAAGGTATTTGGATGATGGAATTATTGGCTTTGTGGCCAAGTGTGTGGACTATACAAAGGAGTAGGAAGCATTGAGGAAGCAGGAAGTCTACAAAAGAGCTTAGATATATTAGAAGAATGGGCAAAGAAGTGGCAGATGGAATACAGTGTTGGGAACTGTATGCTCATGCACTTTGGTAGAAGGAATAAAGGTGTGGACTATTTTCAAAATGGTGATAAAATTATAAAATCTGAGGTGCAAAGGGACTTTGGAGTCCTTGTGCAGGATTCCTTAATTTGTAGGTTGAGCTAATGGTGAGGAAGACAAATGTGATGTCAGCATTCATTCTGAGAGGACGTAATGTTGAAGCTTATAAGACACTGGTGAGGCCTCACTTGGAGTATTGTGAGCAGTTTTGGGCCCCATTTCTTAGAAAGGATGTGCTGATATTGAGGAGGGTTCAAAGGAGGTTCACGAAAATAATTCCAGGATTGAAAGGCTTATCACATGAGGAGCATTTGATGGCTCTGGGCCTGTACTCAATGGAATTCAGAAGAATGAGGGAGGATCTCATTGAAACCTATCGGATGTTAGAAGGCCTTGACAGAGTAGATGTGGACAGAATGTTTTCTATGATGGGGGAGTCTAAGACCAGAGGACACAGACTCAGCCTAGAAGTTGTTCCATTTAGAAGAGAGATGAGAGGAATTTTTTTAGCCAGAGATTGGCAATAGAGGCCAGGTCATTGGGGATATTTAAGGCAGAGGTTGATTCATTTTTGATTAGTTGGGACATGAAGGGATATCGGAAGAACACAGAATGTTGAAGCTGAGAGGAAAATGGATCAGTCATGGTGAAATGGCAGAGCAGACTCAATGGACCAAATGACCTAATTCTGCTCCTATATCTTATGGTCTTACACGTATTACAATGGAATATCATTCATTTGTTATGTGCCATGTTGAATGATGTAGGTGAACATGGTCTTTCCATTACCGTGATTGTTCTTAGCAAGTTTTTGCACAGAAGTGGCTTGCCTACAAGATGGATGTCCCCAACCATTATTAATACACTTCAGAAATTCTCTGCCTGGTGGCAGTGATTAAATAGCAAGACTTGTAATATGCACCAGCTGCTCATACCGTTATCCACCACCTGCTCTCACAGCTTCATGTGACCCTGATTGGGTGCTGGGAGGGGGGTGGCTAAACAGATGTAACACCTTGTCCAAGGGTGACCTGCAAGCCAGTGGAGGGAAGGAGCACCTTACATCTCCTTTAGTAGAGAGGTACTGTATCTCCACCTCGCCGCCCGAAGATGAATATCACAGTTCACTAATGGGTCTACAACAATAAGAGAGAATACATCACTGTGATGAGCATAAAGGGGTGTCCCTTGAAACTATAACTTACAATGGCAAATATATACCAAATCAAATTAAACAGGTAGTGCAAAAAGAATGCAGAAAAGTAGTGAGGTGGTGTACATGGGTTCATTGTCCATTCAGAGATCTGATGGCAGAGAAGAAGAAGCTGTTTGTAAAATATTGACTGTGTACCTCCTCCATGATGGTGGCAATGCGAAGAGGATGACCATGGTGATAGGTCTCTGATAGCTTGATTCTGTGGCACAGAAGGGAAAGAGAAAATGAGGAATGCAGTAGTCATAGGGGAACAGACAGGAGGTTCAGTCAGCCTGATAGAGATACCTGCATGGTGTGTTGCCTCCCAGCTGCCAGGGTACAGATGTCTCGGATTGGGTGCAGAGTATTCTGAAGGGAGAGGGTGAACAGCCAGAAGTCTTGGTACACGTTGGTACCAATGACATAGGTAGAAAAATGGAGGAGGTCCTGAAGAGAGAATTCAGGGAGTTAGGTAGGAAGCTAAAAAACAGGGCCTCTAGGGTAGCAATCTCAGGATTGCTGCCTGTGCCACGTGCTAGTGAGTGCAAGAATAGCACGATCAGGCATATTAATGTGTGGCTGAGAGACTGGTGTAGGGGGCAGGGCTTCAGATTCCTGGATCATTGGGGCCTCTTCTGGGGGAGGTACGACCTGTACAAAAAGGATGGGTTACACCTGAACCCAAAGTGGTCCAATATCCTAGCAGGTACATTAGTAGGCTGTTAGGGTGAGTTTAATCTAATTTGGCAAGGGGATGGGAACCAGAGTGATAGGGTTGAGGAAGAAATAAACCAAAGATAATGTGCAACAGAGATGATAGAAAGGACAGGCAAGAGAAGAGGCTTAATCACAGCCAGTGGCATGAGTTACAGGGCAATAGAGGTGTGGTGCAGTTAAAAAAGAAAGCAACAAATACTGGACAGAAAGTGTTGTATTTGAATGCATGCAGCATAAGGAATAAAATGGACAATCTTGAAACTCAGCTACAGACTGGCAAATATGACGTTGTGGCCATCTCTAAAACTTGGCTAAAGGATGGCTGCCGTTGGGAGCTGAATGTCCAAGGGTATATGGTGTATTGGAAAATAGGTTAGTAGGCAGACAGAGTGGTGTAGCTCTGTGTATAAGAAATAATATTAAATCATTAGAAAGAGATGACATAGAATTGGAAGGTGTAGAGTCTCAATGGGTTGAGTTAAGAAATAGTAAGCATAAAATGACACTAATGGCAGTTATATACAGGTCTTCAAACAGCAGCCGGGATGTGGATTACAAATTACAGCAGGAGATAGAAAAGGTGTGTCAGAAAGGCAATGTCATGATAATTGTTGGGGATTTTAACATGAAAGTGGATTGGGAAAGCCAGGTCAGCACTGGACCTCAAGAGAGAGAATTTGTAGAATGTCTAAGGAATGGCTTTTTAGAACAGCTTGTTGTTGAGCCCACTAGGGAGTTGGCTGTGCTGGATTGGGTGTTGTGCAATGATCCAGAGGTGATAAGAGAGCTTAAGGTTAAGGAACCCTTGGGAAACAGTGATCACAGTATGATTGAGTTCACATTGAAATTCAAGAGGGAAAAAATAAAATCCAATGTGTTATTATTTCAGTGGGACAAAGGAAATTACAATGGCATGAGAGGGGAACTGACCTAAGTTGACTGGAAAGGGACATTTGCAGGAAGGTCAGCAGAGCAGCAATGGCTGGAATTTCTGCGAAAAATGAGGGAAGTACAAGACAGATATATTTCAAATAAGAAGAAATTTTCAAAGGGAAGAGGGACACTACCGTGGCTGACAAGTGAAGTTAGAGCCAAAGTAAAAGCAAAAGAGAGGGCACACAAGGAAGCCAGAACTGGTGGGAAGATAGAGGATTGGGAAGCTTTTAAAGTCTTGCAGAAGGAAACTAAGAAAGTCATTAAGAAGGAAAAGATGAATTATGAAAGGAAGCTGGTAACTAATATCAAAGAATATACTAAAAGCATTTTTAAGTATATAAAGGGTAAAACAGAGTTGAGGGTAGATATAGGATCAATACAAAATGACACTAGAAATTATAATGAGAGATGCAGAGATGGCAGAGGAACTGAATATGTATTTTGCATCTGTCTTCACAGTGGAAGACATCTGCAGTATACAGGACATATAAGACTGCCAGAGAAGTAAAGTTTGTACAGTGAAAATTATGACTGAAAAGGTGCTCAGGAAGCTTAATGGTCTGAGGGTGGATAAATCTCCTGGACTTGATGAAATGCACCCTTGGGTTCTGAAGGAAGAAGCTGGAGAGACTGAGGAGGCATTAACAATGATCTTTTAAGAATCGATAGATTCTGGCATTGTACTGCATGACTGGAAAATTGCAAATGTTACTCTGTTTTTTATGAAGGGTGGGAGGCAGCAAAAAGGAAACTATAGAGCTGTTAGCCTGACATCTGTGGTTGGGGAGCTGTTGGAATTGATTGTTTGGGGTGAGATTACAGAGTGCCTGGAGGCACATGACAAGATAGACCAAAGCCAGCATGGTTTCCTGAAAGGAAAATCCCGCCTGACAAATCTACTACAATTCTTTGAGGAAATTACAAGCAGAGTAGACAAAGGAGATGCAGTAGACATGGTGTACTTGGATTTTCAGAAGTCCTTTGACAAGGTACCACATGAGGCTGCTTAGCAAGATCAGAGCCCATGGAATTACAGGGAAGTTACTAGCATGGGTGGAGCATTGGCTGGGAATAAAGGGATCTTATTCTGGCTGGCTGCCGGTTACCAGTGGAGTTCCATGGGGGTCAGTGTTGGGACCACTACTTTTTACGATGTATGTCAATGAGACAGTATTAATCGATTTGTGACTAAATTTGCCGATGATACAAAGATAGGTGGAGAAGTGGGTAGACTTGAGGAAACAGAGAGCCTGCAGAAAGACTTCGATATTTTAGGGTAATAGGCAAAGAAGTGGCAAATGAAATACAATTTTGGAAAGTGTATGGTCATGCAGTTTGGAAGAAGAAATAAACAGGAAGATTATTATTTAGATGGGGAAAGAATTCAAAAGGCAGAGATGCAAAGGGACTTGGCAGTCCTTCTGCAAGATACCCTAAAGGTTAACTTCCAGACTGAGTCAGTTGTGAAGAAGGTGAATGCAGTGTTGGCATTCATTTCTAGAGGTATAGATTTTCATTTTCATTTTAAAATCTTTTTATTAATTATCATTGAAGATTGACAAAAAAGATACATTAAGTCAATATGTCATTATGTGCAATAAGGAATTAAATTAGCAAATAACTGATTAACAAAGCTAAGCAATATATCAATAATATTAAAAACGTAAAGTGTTAAGAAATTTTTTTGACAGAAAAAGAAGAAAAAAAAAGAACCCTTACTAACTAAAAAAAAAGCAATAAAAAACCTATTGGGACCACAACCCCAGAACTAGACATCATACAAGCTTCCATAAAAAAAGCATCAATCCGCCAACTCAAATCCACTTAAAGAAAAATCAGAAGGAAACCATATTAATTAATTCAAATTAGATGATAGTAGCAGGCGAATGAACCTCACCTTTTCTCAAAATCGAATCGAAGATCAAAAGTTTGACTTCTGATTTTCTCCAAACTAAGACATAACATCACCTGGGAAAACTATTGTATCAAAGTAGGAGCAAAAGCACCTTTCCATTTCAACAAAATTGCGCTTCTGGCCAATAATGTAACAAATGCAATTACATGTTGGTCTGATGAAGAAATACCATGAATATATTGAGTGATTATACCAAATAAAACTGTAATTTTATTAGGTTGTAAATTAATTTTTAAAGCTTTAGAAACTGTAGAGAAAATAGACTTCTGATGCACCATCAATAACTCTCTCTGAGACGTGAAGTCGAGATATCGGCTTTTATTGACTGGAAGAAAGAACAAGCAGTAGTTGACCACCATACTACATCCCGGAGACTGAGGGCCGGCTCAGGCCTCAATCGCCTTTATACCGGGGTCTGTGGGAGGAGCCACAGGAGCAGTCAGCAGGGGGCATGTCCAGACAGGTATATGTAGTTCACCACAACTTCCAAAAATGTTTCAATACAGAACATAACCAAAACATATGTGTCAATGTGGCTGCCTCGGTTTTACATCTGTCACACTGACTATCAACATTAGGAAACATTTTAGACAGTCTCTCCTTTGTCAAATAGTAACGATGTACAATTTTAAATTGAATTAAAGAGTGATTGACATAAATTGAAGAAGAATTGACCAACTTCAAAATCCGCAACCAATCTTCTGTTATCAAAGTCATGTTAAGCTCTCTCTCCCAATCTTGCTTAATCTTAAGTGAAGGGTATAGATCTTAAGAGCAGGGATGTGATGTTGAGGCTCTATAAGGCACTCATGAGACCATACTGGAGGATTGTGTGCAGTTTTGGGCTGATTATTTTAGGAAGGATATACTGACATCAGAGAGGGTTCAGAAAATATTCACAAAAATGATTCCAGGAATGAAAGGGTTACCATATGAGGAATGTCTGGCAGCTCTTGGGCTGTATTCCCTGGAGTTCAGGAGAATGAGGGGTGATCTCGTAGAAACATTCTGAATGTTAAAAGGCCTGAGAAAATTAGATATAGCAAAGTTATTTCCCGTGGTAGGTGATTCTAGGACAAGAGGTATGACTTCAGGTTTGAAGGATGTCCTTTTAGAACTGAGAAATTATTTTAGTCAGAGGGTGGTAAATCTGTGGAATTTGTTGCCACGAGCGGCTGTGGAGGCCAAGTTATTGGGTGTATTTAAGGCAGAGATAGATAGGTTCTTGATTAGCCAGGGCATCAAAGCGTATGGGGTGAAGGTAGGGGAGTGGGGATGACTGGAAGAATTGGATCAGCCCATGATTGAATGGCGGAGCAGACTCGATGAGACTACTCCTGCTCCTATATCTTATGGTCTTATGGTCTAGGTCATATCCTGGGTGATAGATGTCACCTTTTTAGGTAATACCTTTTGAAAGTGTCCTCGGTTCTGGGGAGGCTGGTATTTTTGATGGAGCTGGCTAGTTTGCAACTTTCTGCAGCTTTTTCCCAATCCTGTGCAGTGGCCCTTCCATACTAGACAATGATGCAACCAGTTAGAATGCTCTCCATGGTACATCTGTAGAAATTTGCTAGTCTTTGGTGACATACCAGATCTCCGCAAGCTCAAAATGTAATAGTAGCTGCTGTCATGCCTTCTTTCTAATTGCAGCAATATGTTGGACCCAGTATAGACCTTCAGAAATGTCGACAGCCAGGAGCTTGAGACTGCTCATCCTTTCCGTTGTTGGTCCCTCAATGAGAACTCATGTGTGTTCCCTCAACTTCCCCTTCCTGAAGTCCACAATCAATTTCTTGGTCTTACTGATGTTGAGTGCAAAATTGTTGTTCGTGGGACACATCACCATCTTTTTCTCAGACACATGGTCAGCCCATAGATTTGTCAGCATTTGCCAACTGAATAGCTTGGGAGTCCAGAATCACTCACAGGAAAAGTGAGGCCATGTTCTTTAGCAACTGGTCCAATAGATTCTCTGTTCCCTTCACCAACAAGTCCAACTATATGAAAGTGCTGGGAATCTGTTTCAGTGGAGCTGAGGCAAGTACGGAGACAACCTGACATGAAACAACTAGGGAATGTGGGTATCATGCTTCTGTTTGATGTCAGTGCGTTGTGTTCATTATTGAGAGATGTGCACAATCAGGATCTCAGCATACAGGAACTTTATTGACAATGCTGCTTGTACAGTATGTGAACTCCTCCCATGTGAGAGTGGTTAACTGAGTGGCCTATGAATAACAATATTAACTACCACTACATCTTCCCTTCTTGAAAAAAATGAGGTATATATTTCTTGAATATAGAACTGCATTGAAATTATAGTTAGTGAAATTGGGTGATTCAGTTCTCTTCATAGCAAGTAGCTTATGCTCCTTACATAAACATAAAAAGAATTGCCAACATCAAACTTATCTTTCTCTTTATTTTTAACAGCCTCCCACACTATTTGTATAAAAAAACTGCCAACATTATAACTGCCTTGTTCTTTGTTTTTAACACTCTTGCTCTCTCTCTCTCTCTCTCTCTCTCTCTCTTTGCTTTAGTCCTTTTACTTACTAACTTTTTTTTAAGAACAGTCTTATTTTGCGAAATGTTTTCAAAATTAGAACTCTTTTAAAACAACACTAAATCTAATGGAGGTCAAGGTAGACAATCTGAACACTCCGGCAAAATGAGAGGATTATTCTGCCTCTTTAATCACTTGCCTTAAGTTATTAGGCTATAGAGTATATCTCTGTGGTTGGGTAGATACATGGCCAGATCTGGTATAGGTGCCTGGAAGTTAGAAGTGCATCCAGCTGCAGTTTCTAACAATCCATGTTAAGAAATTGGAGCTAGAGCTGGATGAAGTCCAGATCATTCGAGAAGCTGAAGGTAGTTATATATATAGAGGTAGTTACACCCAATATGCAACACACAGGAAACTGGGTGGTAGTCAGAGTCAGGAGGGAGAAAGGCATTATAGAACTAGTGCAGAGTACACCAGTGGTTATCCCCCTCAGCAGCAGGTTTATCACTTTGGATACTGTTGCACAGGGATGGGGGGTGGGGGGGGTGCGGTTGACCTAACAGAGGAAAGTCACAGTGATCAGATCTCTAGCACTGAGTCTGCCTCAGTGACTCAGATGGGAAAGGGGACGAAGAGGCAAGCTCTGGTGATAGGGGATTCGCTAGTAAGGGTGAGAACGAGATTCTTGGATGGTATGTTGCCTCCTGGGAGCCTGGATCATGTCCTCAGCATTCTTAAGTGTGAGGGTGAACAGCCTGAAGTCGTTGTCATGGGTAGGACAAGCATAGAAACATAGAAAAACCTGGAAAACCTACAGCACAATACAGGCCCTTCGGCCCACAAAGTTGTGCCAAACACGTCTCTGCCTTAGAAGTTACTAGGCTTACCTACAGCCCTCTATTTTACAAAGCTCCGTGTACCTATCTAAAAGTCTCTTAAAAGACCCTATCGATCTGCCTCCACCACCATTGCATAGGAACTTCAGGGAGCCAGGTGCTAAGTTAAAGGACAGGATCTCCAGGGTTGTGATCTCAGGATTGCTACCTGTTTCACATGCTAGTGAGGCCAGAACTAGGGAGATTATACAGTTTAATAAGTAGCTAAGGAGCTGGTGTAGGAGGGAAGGCATCAGATTTTTGGATCATTGGGCTTTCTTTCGGGAAGGTGGGACCTGTACAGAAGGGATGGTTTGTACCTGAGCTGGAGGGGGACTAATATCCTAGTGGAAAGACTTGTTAATGCTGCATGGTGAGGTTTAAATTAAAATTGCAGGGGGATGGGAACCAGCGTGCCAGAACAGTTGGTGGAGAAGTTGTGGAGGTAGATGTTGGTAAGACCTCAGACAAAGTTACTAATTGAAAGGGTGAGCATGGTGCAGCTGGTGTCCTGAGCTGCATATATTTCAATGTAAGAAATAATGTAGGAAAGGCAGATGATAGTACTAAAGATGAGGTAGTTGGTTTACAAACAGAGGCAGTCAACAGGATGAATTGCAATGTAAAAAGGCAGACAACACCGAAAAGGGTGAATACGGGACTAAAGGTGTTATATTTAAATGCGCGCAGTATACGGAATAAGATGGATGAACTTATAGCATAGTTGCAGATTGGCAGGTATGATGTTGTAGGAACACTGAGTCGTGGCTGAAAAAATATTATAGCTGGGAGCTTAATGTCCAAGGATACACATTGTAACAAAAGGGCAGACAGAGGGGGCAGTGTTCAAATCAGGAAAGCAAACCAAAGGAAAGATGTGACATTGGGTCAGAAGGTGTCGAACTTTTGTGGGTAGAGCTAAGGAACTGCAAGGGTATAAAAGCTCTGATAGGAGAGTATACAGACCCTCAAACAGTACTAAAGATGTGGTCTACAAATTACAACAGGAAATAGAAAATGCATTCCAAAAAGGTGATACTACAATAGTCATGGAGGATTTCAATATTCAGGTAGATTGGAAAATTAGGTTGCTGCTGGATTCTAGGAGGGGGAATTTCTAGAATGCCTATGAGAAGGCTTTTTAGAGCAGCTCATGGTTCAGCCCACTAGAGGATCAGTGATTCTGTGTTAGATGTTGTGCAAGGAACCAGAATTGGTTAGGAACTTTAAGATAAAAGGGGCAAGTGATCATAATATGATCAAATTCACACTGAAATTTGAGAAGGAGAAGCAAAAACCAGATGTATCCATCTCACAGTGGAGTAAAGGGAATTACAGAGGCACGAGAGAGGAGTTAACCAAAATTGATTAGAAAAGAACACTGGCAGGGATGATGGCAGAGCTACAGTGGCTGGGATTTCTGAAAGCAGTTTGGAAGGCACAGGATTTATACATCCCAAAGAAGAAGAAGTATTCTAAAGGAAAGATGACAAAGCCATGGCTAACAAAAGAAGTTAATGACAACATAAAAGCTAAAGAAATGGCATAAAATAGAGAGAAGAAAATAATGGGAAGTTAGAGGATTGGGAAGCTATTAAATACCAACAGAAAGCAACTAAAAAAGTCTTTAAGAATGTAAAGATGGAATATAAAAATAAGCTAGGCAATAATATTAAAGAGAATACCAAATGTTTCTTCAGATACATGAAGTGTGTGATGAAGCTCTAGGTTTATCTTGCCATGGTCTGTAATTTTTAAGAGAGAGTGCCTCAGTGACATCAGGCACTGGCTTTCTCAGCTCCTATTTAATTCTTACTAAAAGAGAGAGAGAGGCGGAACTATTTGACTCTGCAGCTTGTTTTGATTCAAGCAAGGACACTCACTCACACACAGTCAGTCGCAGTTGGAGTCGAACAATGGAAGGAAGCCAATCACTAAGGGGTCATTGGTTGGACCATTCGAGTGCCCACAAGGGTAGGTTAAGCATCGACCCAGCACATCGATAAGTGGCTATCACATTGTGTGGTTGGGGCAACCATGTGGAATCTACCTATGTGTTATCCCTTGCCTGGGTGGTAGTTCCCTTTGAAGATGGTACCCCTGTGATTAGCTACTATTGGTGATAATTTGTAAATGGATTTGGAACAATGATGGATAAAACCTATGGCGATTGTTATCCTGTGTTACCACCGTGGAACCTGTGGAATATGACATGTGCCTTCTCTCGACATTCACCTTGAATTGCAAATATCTCTCTCACATCATTTAATCTGTGGATGAACTGAACTTTCATACCTTACCATCTCAAGATTTTAAGCCTGGTCCTCCCCCCCCCCCACTCAAGCTCAATAGTTTGAGAGTTATATTTACACCTTGTCTCTGTACTAAAGACTAAAGAGCCCCAGTGGCTCCAATGACTTCAGACCAGTGGCATTGACCTCCCACATCATGAAGACCATGGAGAGACTTGTTCTAGAGCAGCTCTGGCCTATGGTTAGGCCACACTTAGACCCCCTCCAGTTCGCCTAACAGCCCCAACTAGGAGTTGAGGATGCCATTGTCTGACTGGCGGACCACAGTATGTGCACTTGCAATATGTGCACAGCACTGAGGCTCCACAGGGGACTGTCCTGTCTCCCTTTCTCTTCACCACCTACACCTCAGATTTCAACTACTGCACAGAATCTTGCCACTTTCAGAAGTTTTCTGATGACTCTGCTATAGTTGGATGCATCAGCAAGGGAGATGAGGCTGAGTACAGGGCTATGGTGGGAAACTGTCACATGGTGTGAGCAGAATCATCTGCAGCTTAATATGAAAAAGACTTAGGAGCTGGTGTTGGACCTGAGGAGGGCTAAGGCACCGGTGACCCCTGTTTCCATCCAAGGGGTCAGTGTGGACATGCTGGAGGATTACAAATACCTGGGGATACGAATGGACAATAAACTGGACTGGTCAAAGAACACTGAGGCTGTCTACAAGAAGGGTCAAAGCCATCTCTATTTCCTGAGGAGACTGAGGTCCTTTAACATCTGCTGGACAATGCTGAGGATGTTCTACAAGTCTGTGGTGGCCAGTGCTATCATGTTTGTTGTTGTGTGCTGGGGCAGCAGGCTGAGGGTAGCAGACACCAACAGAATCAACAAACTCATTCGTAAGGCCAGTGATGGGTGTGGGGGTGGAACTGGACTCTCTGATGGTGGTGTCTGAAAAGAGGATGCTGTCCAAGTTGCATGCCATCTTGGACAATATCTCCCACCCACTCCATAACATACTGGTTAGGCGCAGGAGTACATTCAGCCAGAGACTCATTCCACAGAGATGCAACACTGAGCGTTATAAGAAGTCATTCATGCCTGTGGCTGTCAAACTTCACAACTCCTCCCTTGGAGTGTCAGACACCCTGAGCCAATAGGCTGGTCCTGGACTAATTTCCAATTGGCAGTATTTACTTATTATTATTTAATTACTTATGGTTTTATATTGCTATATTTCTACACTATTCTTGGTTGGTGCAACTATAATGAAACCCAATTTTCCTCGGGATCAATTAAGTATGCCTGTCTGTCTGTCTGTCTGTCTGTCTGTCTGTCACATATGTATACTCATAACACTGTTAACTTTTGATTATTCTTGTTTAAGTTGTTATATTAAGCAGATACTAATAGTGTTTTTAACATCAAAACCAGACTCCAGACGTGGTCTGTTGCTGCTGGCTCATTTAAACCTTTATGAGGCCGATAGAAAATTGGGGGCTCGTCCGGGATATGAACAATTTGGGGCAACTTATTGATTGATCAAATACCGATTTGATTGGGGAAATCCCTTTTGATTTACTTGTGTGAGGGAAAATAACCAGAAATGGATGTTGATAAATTTCTGGAAATGCCAACCTCTGAGGAATCAGAGGACACCAGAGGGTTTGAGTTGTTGAGTATTGCTAAAAAGTTAAAATTTTTATCGACAATGAGGAGGGCACAGATTCAGAGGACAATAGCTGAGTATTATGTAGCTATAGATGTGGTTAAAGTGGAGGATTTGGAGGTGTTTCCTGAAAATAAATCAGTTAAACCTGAGTAGCAGTTACAGTTGGAACAAATAAAGTTAGAACAACTTAAGTAAGAGGCTGAGGAAAGACAAAGGCAGTTTGAGGCTGAGGAAGCAGAAAAACAGAGGGTGGAAGCAGAAAGATAGAGGCAGTTTGAGCTGGAAAAGATAGAGAGATTGCAGCAAGGAGGTCTAGTGCTAGACCCTGGCAATGTGTTTAGTGCCAGTTGGGAGGTTAAATTGGTACCTCCATTTGATGAAGCAGAAATTGATAAATACTTCTTGCATTTTGTAAAGGTGGCTCAGAGTGAAGATAGTCCGAAAAGTAGTTGGCCTGTTTTGTTACAAGGTGTATTTAAGGGTAAAGCACAACAAGCTTATTTGGCCCTGTCACTTGAAGATGAAGCTAATTATGATATTCTGAAATGGGCAGTGCTTACAGTTTATGAGGTGGTTCCAGAAACTTATAGACAGGGGTTTAAAAATTTGAAGAAGTCTATGACCCAGTCTTATGTGGAATTTGCTTATGACAAGCTTGTGTATCTTGATCATTGGTGCACATCTAAGAATGTATATGATGATTTTAACAGCTTGAAAGAGTTGGTTTTGATTGAAGAATTCAAAAGGTATGTCCCTGATGATATAAAGACGTATTTAGGTGAAAAGGATGCTGCCACTTTACAGGAGTCTGCTAGATTAGTAGATACGTTTGCTTTAACCCACAAGGCTAAGTTTATCCTGAATAAGAGCTTCCAAAAGAGTGGCAGGGAAACCCACAGGGTAAACCAGAAATTAAACTGGGAACTAGTGACAAAAATAAGGATGAAGGGAGGCAGTCGAAGGAGAAATATTCTGGTCTTACTTGGTACTATTGTAAGAAAGCTGGTCACATGATGAGAAGGGAAAAGGAAAAGGAGGCAGTCCCAAATGCCTGTATTCAGCAGGTTGAAGCACCTAAAATCCCACTGGGTTCTGAACGTCCTGTTGAGGCTCAGTCACTTATATTAGACAACATTCTAAAGTTTGGTGATGAAACTAAAGCTGATGAGGTAAATCTTATTAAAGGTTTTGGGAAAGGTTTTGTTTCTGTACCTCTGTATAAGGTAATTTTGAAGTTTGGATTGTTTTCGGGACCTGTCAAGATAGGGCTTCAACCCAAGTTACCAATGAAGGGTATTTCTTTGTTGTTAGGAAATGACATAGCAGGTGGTGAAGTTTATCCAGCAGTGCAGCTGACAAATAAGCCTGACACTGATGACCCACAGATGGATGTTGATATTTATCCTGCCTGCGCAGTAACATGAAGCATGACTAAAAAGTATGCCAATGCAGATGGTTCTGTGCAGCATAATTCTGATGCCAGGAAAGCCAAAATCAGGATTTAGGTGATGATGATTTGTCAGGGACTTTTCTGCCTTCATTGTCTCAATAGGATTCAGGGAGTAGGTCTGACGTGAAAGGTTTTTCTTTGTCTAGGAAGGAGTTTGTTGGAACGAAATCAAGATCCTGAGAATAAAGCTTTAAAAGAAACAGCTCTCTCAGATGATCAGTTTAAAAAAGTGCCAGTAGGGTACTATCTCATGGATGGGATATTGATGAGAAAGTGGAGACCACCTTCTGTACCTGTGAATGAGGAATGGGCAATGTTTACCAAGTTGTAGTTCCTAAAGTCTATAGAACTGACATTTTAACTTTGGCTCACAGTATGACTTTAGGTGGACACTTTGGGGTGAATAAAACTGTAAACAGGATTAGGAAAGAATTTTACTGGCCTAATCTGAGGAAAGATGTTATGACCTTTTGTAGAACCTGTCACACTGTCAAGCTGTGGGTAAACCTAATCAGGCCATCACAGTGACCCCACTGCGGCCTATACCTGCATTTGGTGAACCTTTTTCCAAAGTTATAGTGGATTGTGTTGGCCCATTGCCAAAGACAACAGCTGGCCATCAGTACCTGTTAACCATTATGTGCACTGCATCCAGATTCCCAGAGGTGATCCCTCTCAGAAATATTAAAGCTAAAACTGTGGGGAAGGCTCTCACCAAGTTTTTTACTTTGTTTGGTCTGCCAAAACAAATTCAATCTGATCAAGGCAGTAATTTTACATCAGGATTATTCCAGCAGGTAGTTTGTGAACTGGAAGCTAAACAAATTACATTGTCTGCGTACCATCCAGAATCACAAGGAGCTTTAGAAAGATTTCATTCTACCCTCAAAACAATGATTAAGGCATATTGTATTGAGAATGGAAAAGACTGGGATGAGGGGATACATTTGCACCTATTTCCATAAGAGAATTGGTGCAGGAATCACTGGGTTTTAGTCTATTTGAACTTATATTTGGTCACAGAGTGAGGGGACCTTTGACCTTACTGAGGGAACAGTGGACTGATGAAAAAGTGCATGTTAGCTTGTTAAGCTATGTCTTGGAGTTCAAAAATAAATTACACCAAGTCTGTAGCCTCTCAAGATAAAACTTACAGAATTCTCAAAACAACATGTAACATTGGTATGGTAAGCAAGCTTGAAAAGGGACTTATCATGTGGGAGACAAAGTATTGGCATTATTTCCAATGTTGACAAATCCACTCCAAGCAAAGTTTAGTGGGCTGTATGAAATAATCTCTAAAATTGATTCTTTGAATTTTGTTATTAAAACACCTGATCAAAGAAAACCCACAGAGTTGGACATGTAAATATGATAAAGCATTATTTTGACCCAGAGACGCCATCTGTGAGTGTTGTTGTGGGAACATGTGAAACTAGAGAGCCTGAGAATGGGATAACTGACTCATCTGAGAATTTTAACAAACTAAGCATAGTCTCAGTGAGGCTTATGAACTCAGTTATTTTGGAAAACATTGATAATAAATTGGTCCATTTGCAGCCAAAGCAATGACAACAACTGAAAGAATTAATTCTAAAGTTTGAAGATTTGTTTCCCAATGTACCCAAACAAACTTCGGTTGCTGTGCATGACGTAGCTGTTGGTCAAGCTGACCCAATTAAGCAGCACCCCTATATCATGAACATAGAAAAGAGTAATTTGGCTGAGCAGGAGATAGAATATATGCTGAAAAATGGTATTATCAGGCCATCAACATCATATTGGGCCTCACCCTGTGTTATTGTGCCCAAACCTGACGGTAGTGTTAGATTTTGTACTGATTATAGGAAAGTAAATGCAGTAACAAAAACAGATGCTTATCCTATTCCTAGGGTGGATGATTGTATTGATAAGTTGGAAAAGCTAAATTCCTTACAAAGATTGATCTGTTAAAGGGTATTGGTGTGTTCCATTGATGGAGAGAGGCAGAGAAAGCTCTGCATTTGTGCACCTTCTGGATTATATAAATATAACGTTTTGCCGTTTGGAATAAAAAATGCTCCAGGAACCTTCCAAAGAATGATTAACTCTGTAATTCGAAGGTTAGAAAATACTGATGCTTATTTTGATGACTTAGTCATAAGGATTGACACTTGGGAAGGATATATCTCAGCCATACAAAAGCTGTTCGGCAGGCTTTCCAAGGCCAACCTTACAGTCAACTTAGCTAAGAGTGAACTACGCCATGCCACTATGACCTATCTATCAAGGCAAGCTGGCTCCTGTTCAGGCAAAAGTGCAAGCAATTGCTGAGGTTCCTGTTCCAACGGGTAAGAAGGTTCTTAGAAGGTTTTGGGGAATGGTAGGATATTACCTTAAGTTTTGCAAGAACTTTGCTGATATCACTCTTTCCCTAACTAATCTCCTATGGAAGGGTGAGAAGTTTGTTTGGATTGAGCTGTATCAGGAGGCATTTGATCGATTAAAAGCTATTCTATGTCATCGACCTGTGCTCAGAGCATCTGATTTCACAAAGCCATTTTCTATAGCTGTCAATGCCAGTGACGAAGGGGCTGGGGAAGTGTTATTACAAAAGGATGATGATGATGATGTTGAACATCCTGTAGCTTACTTTTCGAGGAAATTTAATGAACATCAAAGGAATTGTTCCATTATAGAGAAAGAGTTTTTGTCACTCATTTTGGCTTTACAACATTTTGATGTCTATGTTTGTCCTGAACAGAAACCACTTGTGGTTTACTCTGCTCATAATCCGATAGTGTTTCTGAGTAAGGTAAAGGATAAAAACAAAGATTGTTAAACTGGAGTCTGATTTTGTAGGAATATGATACGTTTATAAAGCATGTGAAAGGTGCAGACAATATTATTGCAGATTGTCTGTCCAGATGCTAAGCTAAGTTCATGAGGAAAAAAACTGGTATTTGTATACGCTTCTGCAATGTGTTACATGATAATCATACATATATTGTTTTACACTCTATCATTTGCAGTTAAAATTTTGCTCTTTGATCAATAATTTTTTTTTGGGGGGGTGGGAAGTGTGATGAACTCCTCAGTTTATCTTGCTGTGGACTGTTAGTTTTAAGAGAGAGTGCCTCAGTGACGTCAGCCACCGGCTTTCTCAGCTCCTGTTTGATTCTTACCGAGAGAGGGTTGGAACTATTTGACTCCGCAGCTTGCTTTGATTTAAGCAAGGACACTCACTCACACACAGTCAGTCACAGTTGGAGTCGGACAATGGAAGGAAGCCAGTGACTAAGGGATTACTGGTTGGAACTTTCGAGTGCCCACAACGGTGGGTTAAGCATCGACCCAGCACATCAATAAGTGGCTATCACGTTGTGTGGTTGTGGCAACCTTGTGGAATCTACCTATGTGTTAACCCTTGCCTGGGTGGTAGTTCCCTTTGAAGATGGTACCCCTGTGATTAGCTACTATTGGTGATAATTCGTAAATGGATTTGGAACGATGATGGATAAAACCTATGGTGATTGTTATCCTGTATTAGCACCGTGGAACCTGTGGAATATGACTTAAGTGCCTTCTCTCAACATTCACCTTGGATTACAAATATCTCTCTCACATCATTTAATCTGTGGATGAACTGAACTTTCATACCTTATCATCTCAAGATTTTAAGCCTGGTGCCGCCCCCAAGCCCAATAGTTTGGGAGTTATAGTTACACATGTGTATACTCATTACACTGTTAACTTTTGATTATTCTTGTTTAAGTTGTTATTATTAAGTAAATACTAAAAAAGATTGTGGTTTTAACATCAAAACCAGACTCCAGATGTGGTCTGTTGCTGCTGGTTCATTTAAACTGTTATGAGTATGTAACAAGTGTAAAAGAGAGGTGGGACTGCATATCGGACCACTGGAAAATGATGCTGCAGAAGTAGTAATGATGGACAAGGAAATTGTGGATGAACTGAATAAGTATTTTGCATCATTCTTCACTGTGGAAGATACTAGCAGTATGGTGGAAGTTCTAGGTGTCAGTGGTCATGAAGTGTATGAAGTTATCATTTCTAGAGAAAAGGTTCTCGGGAAACTGAAAGGTCTCAAGGTAGATGTCATGTGGATCAGATAGTGTACACCCTAGGATTCTGAAAGAGATGCCTGAAGAGATTGGGGAGGTATGAGTAATGATTTTTCAAGAATCACTTGATTCTGGAATGGTTCTGGAAAAGTGGAATATTGTAAATGTCACTCTCCACTATTCAAGAAGGAAGGAAACTATAGGCCAGTTAGTCTGACCTCAGTGGTTGGAAAGATGTTGGAGTCGATTATCAAGGATGAAGTCTCAGGGTACTTGGTACAAGTTAAAATAGGCCACAGTCAGCATAGTTTCCTCAAGGTAAACTTGCCTGACAAATCTTTAGGAATTACTTGAAGAGACAACAAGCAGGATGGACAAAGGAGAATCAGTTGATGTTGTGTACTTGGATTTTTAGGCCTTTAACAAATTGCCTCTAAGTACCTCCAGTTGAACTCTGTCTTTTTGTGTGTTTCCCCCTAGCTGTCAGTCTGTGGTTTTGTATTGCCATGGGCTCCTGATCTACTCCGGCACTGTATTACTGAGTACTTCGTCCCTCATCTGTTTCTCATTATTACCTGTATTGCTGCCACCTGTGTCTCATTATGCTCCACCTATCATCTGCCTCTCTGTTTATTGCTCAGTGTATTTCAGTCCTGTGTTTTCACCTGTTTGTTACCAGATTGTGCCAGTGAATTTCCTGAGCTTTTCCAGCATTTGTATCTGTACTCTGTCTGAAAATCGACTCTACCTGTTTCCCGATTCTGGTTTTTGGATTTCTCTGGATGTTTTGATCTCTGCCTGAACTTTGATGCCGACTTCATTTGCACCTTGGAATTTGTTACTCAATTAATATCACTGTGTGCACAATACTGGGTCTGTGATTGGATCCCTGCTCCAGTGCCCTGACAGTGCCATACATGAGACCGCTTAAAGAGTTATGAGCCCATGGTACTATAGGTAAGATTCTTGCATGGATAAAGCAGAAAGCAAAGAGTAGGAATAAACAGAGCCTTCTCTGGTTGGCTGCCAGTGACTAGTGAAGTTCCTCAGTGGTCTGTGTTGGGACTGATTCCTCTTATGTTATATGTTAATAATTCAGCTGATGGGATTGATGGCTTTGCATATGAAATAAAGATGGGTGGTGGGGCAGGTACTATAGTCTTGAAGTAGAGAGGCTGTAGAAGGAGTTAGACAGATTAAGAAAATAGGCAAAGAAATGGCAGATGGAATACAGTCTTGAAGTGTATCCTCAATCACTTTGGTAGAAGAAACAGAAAGGTTAATTATTTTCTAAATGGAGAGAAAATACAAAAAACCAAAGTGCAAAGGAATTTGGCAGTCCTTGTGCACAATTTCTTAAAAGTTAATTTCCAGGTTGAGTCTGTCGTGAGGAAGGCAAATGCAATGTTAGCATTCATTTCAATAGGACTAGTATATAAAATCAAAGATATAATTTTAAGATTTTATAAAGCACTGGTGAGGCCTCACATGGAGTGTTGTGAGCAGTTTTGAGCCCCTGATCTTAGAAAGGATATGCTGAAAATGGAGGCTCTCAAATGATTGCAGGATTGAATGGCTTGTCATATGAAGAGTCTTTGATGGCTCTGGTCCTCTATTCACTAGAATTCAGAAGAATGAGGGGATGACCTCATTGAAGCCAATTGAAATTGAAAAAGGCCTTGATAGGGTGGAGTGGAGAGGAAGTTTCCTATGTTGGGAGGGTCTAAGACCAGAGGGGACAGCCTCAGGATAGAGGGGCATCCTTTTAGAATGGAGATGAGGAGGAATTTCTTTAGCCAGAGGGTAGAGGATCTGGGGAATTCTTTGCCACAAGCAGTCCTGGAGGCCAAGTCTTTATGTATATTTAAGGCAGAGGTTGACAGATTCTTGACTGGTTGGGGCAAGAAGGGATATGGGGAGAACGCAGGAGACTGGGGCTGAGAGGAAAATAGTTTCAACCATGATGAAATTGTCGAGCAAACATGATGATACAAATGGCCTAGTTCTTGTCCTGTATCTTGTTTCGTATGGTCTAACCGTTGTATTGGATGGAGATTCTTGAACAGGTACCTCCACCTCAAGTAAGTGGACCTTGTCATAAGGATCAGGCTACTTTATTTCTTTCTCTACCTTTCATGAACTTTGATGGTGCATGCTTACATGCCTGTTCTGCCGGATTTCATCTTATGATGTTCTGATCACACACGATTGCGGTGCATGCTGCCGGATTATCATTCTTTGATGAATTGGTCTGAAACTCAAACTGTTTCACCAATCTAGAGTGATGAGATTTTGCTCTGTCTGAGATCATACATGCTCTTCATTTTTTCAAGCTGTCTTGTCTCAAAATTTCTCACTTTGTCTAAGTGACAAAGTGAGTGAGGCTGGAGAAGTGAATGAAGAAAGAGCAGGCTTGATCTCAGTCTCCAGCCCATTGGCAGCTCTGATTGACTGTAGCCACTTGTAAAAGGTCTTTAGCAATAAGCTAGTAGTGCTTTGTAGGGGTCTTTTGCCTTCAGTAGGAGACTCTTATCAGAGCGCACTGCTCTTTCTACTTCTCCATATGCCTGTGGGTACTAAGGACTACTTGTCTGGTGTTTGAACTCAGTCCTGAGCAAAAGCTTTGAATTCTGAGCAGCTGAATTATCTACTATTGTCTGACACAAGTCTCTCTGGTATTCTGTGATGAGTGATACAGCTTTCAAGTGTTGTATAACTGCAGCTGAGGATGTAGAGGATGGATTGAACACCTCAACATTTTGAGAGTAGTAATTCACACTGGAAAATATATTCCAAACAAGAGAAAATCTGCAGAAGCTGTAAATTCAGGCAATACACACAAAATGCTGGAAGAACTCAGCAGGCCGGGCAGCATCTATGGAAAAGAGTAAACAGTCTTGAGGAAGGGTCTTGGCCTGAAACGCCCACTGATTACTCTTTTCCACAGATGCTGCTGGCCTGCTGAGTTCTACCAGCATTTTGTGTGCGTGCGAATATATTGAATTTACTTTACTACTTACATCCTTCATGTACGAGGAGTAAAAATCTTTACACTTCATCTCCGTCTAAATGTGCAATTTATAGTAATTTATAATAAATAGCATGTACAACAGGACAATCAATATAACATAGAAGTACAATTGTATCAACGTGAATTAATCAGTCTGATGGCCTGGTGGAAGAAGCTGTCCCGAAGCTTGTTGGTACTGGCTTTTATGCTGCAGTACCCTTTCCCAGATGGTAGCAGTTGGAATAGATTGTCTTTGGGGTATCTCGGGGCCCCCAATAATTTTTCAGGCCCTTTTCACACACCAGTCTTTGTAAATGTTCTGAATAGTGGGAAGCTCACATCTACAGATGTGCTGGGCTGTCCACACCTCGCTCTGCAGAATCCTGCGATTAAAGGAAGTACAGTCCCCATACCAGGCAGCGATGCAGCCAGTCAGGATGCTCTTAATTGTGCCCCTGTAGAAAGTTCTTAGGATTTGGGGCCCCATACCAAACTTCCTGTCGTGCCTATTTCACAACACAGTCAGTATGTAGAGACCACATGAGAGCCTTGGTGATGTGTATGCTGAGGAACTTAAAGCTGTTCACCCTCTGAACCCCAGATCCATTGATGTTAATAGGGCTTAGCCTGTCTCCATTCCTCCTGTAGTCCACAACCAGTTCCCTTTGTTTTAGCAACATTGAGGGAGAGGTTGTTTTCTTGACACCACTGTGCCAGGGTGATGACTTCTTCTTTGGAGGCTGCCTTGTTATTATTTGAGATTGGATCAATCAGGGTAGTATTGTCAGCAAACTTAATTAGCAGATTGGAGCTGTGAGTGATGACACAGTCATGGGTATACAGAGTAAAGGAGGGGGCTTAGGACCCAGCCCCGAGAATCGCCTGTGAGGGGCAGAGGTGAGGGAGCTCACACTTACCACCTGCCAGAAATCTGACAGGAGGTCCAGGATCCAGCTGCACAAGGCAGGGTGAAGACTGAAGACTCAGAGCTTCGTGTCGAGCCCAGAGGGAATTATGGTGTTGAATATTGAACTGCAGACTAGAAACAACATTCTCACAAGTATTCCTCTTCTCCAGATATGTAAGGGTGGTGTGTAGAGTTGTGGCTTTTGCGTCACCTGTCGGTCAGTTGGTCAGTAGGCAAACTGTAGGGGGACCAGTGTGGGTGGTAGCATACTGCAGATGTAGTCCTTGACCAGCCTCTCAAAGCATTTGTGTATTACTGAGGTGAGTGCAATAAGATGCCAGTCATTCAGACATGTTATCTTGGTCTTTTTAGGTACAGGAACAATGGTGGATGTTTTGAAGAAGGAGGGCACTATACACTGGGAGAGGAAGAAATTAAAAACATTTGTAAATACACCTGCCAGTTGTCCTGTGCTCATCCTGGCTACCCGCCTTGGGATGCACGTTGGAAACACCTGCGTACTTCAACCTCAGAAATGACCAAGGTGCAGGTCTCTCTGCAGCTGTCCTCGGGCTCAGTGTTGGCAACATCGAATCAAATGTGTAAAAAAAAAGATTTAGCTCATCTGGAGAGAGGCAGTGGTGTTGGAAATAACACTGTTTAGCTTTGAAACTGAAATGGTGTGAAATGAACTGTCTCATTGCAGCTCAAAAATATCTGTGTCTGCAATCTGACATGGAAAATCTGGGAATACTATGGGACAGAGGTTCAGTATGATTTTTGTGCACTTTTCTGCATGCTTCACATTGCTTTACATAATCTCTCAGCTGTGTGCTCAACCCAGGCACCACATAGACTGCCTTGCTCTTAAACAACATTTTTCAATGCCTTGATGTCCTTGGTAGATTTGATTGATGATTTTGGTGTGCATAGAAGCAGCACTGATGAGTCTAGAGCCCTTTAGCTGCAAATTATCAAGAATGGTGAGTGTCTCTTTCAAGCCAGAAAGATCTGAGTTTGTGAGCTCCTTTTGGAATAGCTGGCCATCCGTACTCACGGTATTGCATGAGCGTGCTTGCAGATTTTGTCCCTTACCAACTCAGCGTGATGTTCGTCCAGTTTACTTCATGACGCAGGAAAGCTTTCACGTAGCTGAGCTAAGTAGATTTTGGTACCTTTCATGAGGTTGGAGTCAGCTTCCATCCAGTCACTTTTGCATGGCATCCTTTACAAAGAGTCTGGTGTTGTGAAAGTTTTGCTGGGGATATGTTCAATGTCATAACAGTATCGCATAAAGTCATTCTGGATCTTCACAGATGTGGAGGTAAGACATCCAAGTGTTTTGAGCTGAGTGGCTTTTGGTCTGTTTCAAATGGGAATTTAGTGCTGTTACGTACCCTGTAACTGGGTGTCTGACCAGCAAAGATAGAAGAATCCGTTGGAGTCTGGTGACACTATTTTCAAAGTGTTTATTAGTAAAATATACAAATCAATATCAACAATGCAAATATATAGATAACACACATTAGCAATACTAAACCTGGAAGTGTGGGTATAATAATAATCAATAATAAACAAGCTCTATCGATGTCTAGGGGATAATGAATTGTCATGTGTGAATATAAAGTTCAGTTCAGTTCATACATGCTGAGATAGTTGTTGGTTCTTGTGTTTTAATCATTGGAGAGAGAGAGAGAGAGAGAGAGAGAGAGCAAACAGTGACAGCTACAGTCAGGCAAACCTTCCTTTACGTTCTTGATCCGTCGATGTGTTGTGGCCATTCAGGTATGACCCCTCTGTCCTTCAGATAGACCGTTCTTCTGCGGTGGACTCGTCACCCAGGCAAAGGCGGACACACACACAAGCCCCCACCGGCCCTGCTATAACACTGTGAGTTAAACTGACCGATCCTTTGTTCGGTTCCTGATGCCCCACACCTTTACGTAGGTTCCAACACTCAAGCAATGCTCACTAGTGTGTCTCCTGGTGTGCCTGAGGGGTATCTCCCCAGACCTCACTTTTATCCCCATTCACGGGGTCACAGGTGTCAATCAGTTTTGAATGGCTTAGTCCATTAAACCAGCCCACTCCGGCTGTCCACTGAGGAATTTTAATGAACAGAATGGTATAAGGTAAACAATCCTTCTCAGAAGCCATAAGTCTTTCAGGAGTCATAATATGGTGGAACAACAAGCCTCTCTCCCCTCTCTTATCAGTAGCAGATGTTCTGGCATGTTTTTGTTCCATCTCTTTCTCTCTCATTAGCAGCATGGCAACAGTAACGGTTTGTAATTCTCCCGGTGGGGGGGGGGGGGGAAACATGGGCAACTCTGTACCCTTCTGCCCATCAGAGTTGTTCATCCTTCATAACAGTGTGTTATAAATGTACCACAGCTCTGAGGGGCCGAAGGGTGTGGGGTAGCCCGCTCCTTTGTGAGAATCACAAGATCACTATTGATTTGGGTCAGGAGTCCCAGGAAATTAGAGAGATGTGCGGAATGTCTTGATCCCCCGGCGATGTAAAGCTACGGGAAACGGCCATTGTCTCTTGGAGACGGACTTGTGTATTACAATACTGTGCTACGTGGAAGCCCTCAGGCAAAGTGGGCTGGTTGAGGGAGGGATTTTATCACCCCAACCTGATTGACATCTGAGACCCGGTGAGTCAGGATAAAAGAGGGTTTGTGGGAACAGCCCCTTCAGACGCACCAGAAGAAACGCTAGCGATCCCGTAATAGCGGAAGCCGATGGGAGGAGGCCACGTGCATTCGGTTCCATTTGCCCCGGAACCGGTGGCTTTTATCACGGACGAACAGCTTTTAGCTAACAACGGGGAAACCAACTCCCAATGACTCTCGAAGGATTGACATCATAAAAGGACTGGGCAAGTTTTAACCCGTCTTTCTCTCAAACCAAAACGCTGCAGCTTGAACGAACTAACAGTGACTTTTATATTTCCATCGGACAATACATTATCCCCTAGACAACGATAGAGGTATTTCTTATTGATTATTATTATACCCACGCTTTTAGATTTAGTATTGATGACGTATATTATCTGTATGTTTGCATTGATATTATTGTGTGTATTTTTTATCAATAAATACTGTTAAAATAGAACCATCAGACTTCAACGGACCTCTCTATCTTTGCTGGTAAGTGACCCAGTTACGGGGTTCGTAACAACTGCTTGTCAAGTATCAGCTGAAGCATTCAGTATCCCAAACTCCTGTTTTCGATTTGGGTGTAATACTGTTCAATAGGAGTCAGGGCTTTCGATGCACCTGCCACCATTTTCCGAACACCACTGCAGTATTGCCTAAGTACTCCCCCTAAAGTTACCAAAGGAAGAGATGTTTTCTGAGACCTCAGTTGATTTGTTTGAGTCAAAGAATGCCAATGTTGGTGGGGAGATAAGTTTTCTTTTGAGTGATGAGAATGACTTATTCTGTGGTGTGTCCCAGGTCCAAACATTTCTCTGAGAGAGGATGTCATGTAGTGGCTTTGTTTCACTGGCAACTATGGAATGACCTTTCCCAGCTGGCTTACCACACCAAGGAATCTGGGGATCTCTGATACATTTGTAGGTTGTTCCATGTTCCAAACTCCTGCCAGTTTGTCTGAATCTGGTTGCACTCTCTCAGAGGACAGTTGGTGACCAAAGAACTTCACCTCCAACTTTACAAATCTACATTTAATTTTGTTCAGGATGTTTCCAGTCTGCTTCAGTTTCTCCAAGACATGGATGAATGTATCATCCCTGTGGCAGAATACTCCTTCCAGTCACTCCAAAATCTGCTTCATCCTCATCTGAAAGAGTACAGAGATGCCAAAAGAGAATCTCTTGAAGGCATAGCATCCATGTGTTGTGATAAAGTTGTGAGTTTCTGTGACTCAGAAGCTAAACAGATCTGCCAGAACCTTGAGTTTGCATCTAGTTTGCTGAAGAAATTTGCTCCACCCAGCATACCCAATGTGTGCTCAACAGAGGGTTGAGTAAACTTCTCCTGCCTCACAGCATTATTCATTATTTTGTTAGATCAACATAAATCCTCTCTGTGCCACCTGGCCTGGAAACAGGAACAATGATTGCACATCAGTCAGTAGGTCCATTCATTCAAGTTATGTCAAGCGCCTCCATTCTGTCAAGTTCAGCTTTGACTCTTCGTCAATGGGACTGGAATATGCCTTGCTGTGGTCACAGATTAGGGCATCACTCCTGGCCTCAGTTGAGTAAGGTACTCTTCTTCCAGTACCCCCAGGACTGTAGCTTCTAGCTTTACCTCGGTATCATTTTCTGGTGCCTGAATTCTGCCTGTTGCTGATTAACATTCTCATTCTACCTGACCACAGTAATAGTCAGTGTGCAATTAGATTGCAACTGAAATCTCTTACAATTTGGTGTCTAGTAGTCCAACAATAATCTTGTCTCTAATTAGCTCACCTCTCAGATTTCCATAAGCACAGCACACAAGGGCATACAATGCTGTAATAAAGTCATTTACACTTTCATCTGGCTCCTGTTTTCTGGAGATGAACTTTGCCCTCTCGTACATCACATTTTGCTTTCCTGGAAATATTCGTTATTGAGGGAGAGTGCAGAGCACACCAGGGCATGCAGGATACTCAAATGAACTTTATTAATGACATTGCTTGTCCAGTATGTGAACACCTCCCATGTGGGAGTGGCTAACACTATTAACTACACTACACTGAAGAAGGAGTGCTTATTAGTAAGTTTGCACATGACATGATTGGCTACACTGAGGTGCTCTTGGTGGCAGAGGTGTGGTCCAAGTTTGTCCCATGGTGGTCACCTGAGCATCTTCTGTTCATCTGAATGTAGAAAATGGATCCACTCTATTGGATTATGTGCACAATTTGCCTGAAAAAGGGAACATCTTTATGTGCGACTGCATCAAACTCTACACAGAGCCTTTGCATGAAAACACCAAATATCACTACATGCTAAAGTTCTATCTGACTCTGGTGTTGTGAACATGAGGTCTGCCCTTATTACCGTGCAGAGTTCCATTTAGTTGGGCAGTGAATGAAGGATCTATCTGGGAGTATATGCCTCCCTGACAACCAAGGTAAGTCTTGGGTCTTATTTGTGAACTCTGGCACTATGGCATTTGGCCAAGTGACTGACAATTTGCTTGGTGAGCTATTCCACAGGATCCAATGGTTACTTCTCCTGCAGGACCACCAGCCTGATGGTCTTGCAGTTAAAGATGTTACCCCAAAGGAATGCTTCAATGAAGGGAAGTTAGTATGTCTTACATGTAGACTAGGGTATCCTGAACAGTCAGACATTATCCTGCTGGGTATGACACAAGTCTGGTTTACCTTCCCCAAGAAAACTTGACTCCAAATCAAAGAAAGTCAAAGTCATTTTATTGTCTTATACAGTACACAGGTACATGTATGCAGAGGAGGAACAAAAACCTTACTTGCAGCAGCATCACAAGCACATAGTATCAGATAAGTAGTAATCACAAATTAAAATCATAAATTAAATGGAGATCTGTGAGCAGTAGTGTTCCACTGGGTCTGTTCTGGGACCACTACTCCTTATGATTTTTATAAATGACTTAAGATGAGGAAGAAGGAGTGCTTATTAGTAAGTTTGCACATGACATGATTGGTGGTATTGTGTGGAAAGTTGTCATGGGACATTGAGAGAATGCAGAGCTGTGTTGAGAAGTGGGAGATGAGGTTCAATCCAGAGAAGGTGTGATGTTATTTACTTTGGAAGGTTATATTTGAAGGTAAAATACAGGATTAATGACAGGATTCCTGGCAGTGTGGAGGAAATGATGGATCTTGGGATCCACATTGATTGATCTTTTAAAGTTACCACAAAAGTTGATAGGATGCTTAAGAAGGCATGTGGTGCATTAGCCTTCATCAGTTGAGTTCAAGAGCCCTAAGGTAATGTTGCAGCTCTAGAAAAACCCTGGTTAGATCACACTCACAGTATTGTGTTCAGTTCTGATTGTCTCATTATAGGAAGGATGTTAAAGCTTTAGAAAGGGTGCAGAGGGGATTTACCAAAATGCTGCCTAGATTATAGAACATATGTGGAATGGTTGAATAGCTAGGACTTTTTGGAGTGAAGAAAGATCAGGGATGACTAGATTGAGTACTGTATAAGACAACAAGAGGCATAAATAGAGTGGACAGTAAGCACTTTTTTTCAGAGTGAAAACGATTAATACAAGAGGGCATAATTTTGAGTTGATTGGATGAACATCTAGAGGGGGATCTAAGAGGTAGTTTGTTTTTTTTAAAAAATAGAGAGTGGTGGGTGCATGGAATGCCAGAGGTACTGGTAGAGACTGATTCATTAAGGTCATTTAAGAGACTCATAGATAGCCCTCCACTTTTCTTTCATCCATGTGCTTATGCAGGAGTGAAGGTTTATATTAGTCCTGGAGGATGTTAAAAGGTCAGCACAACATCGTGAACTAAAGGCCCTGTACAGTGCTGTAGTGTTCTATGTTCTATGTAAACAAATTATACACAATTTTAGACAAATAAAAACAAAGAAAACACATTTTAGTTGGTCCTGCTGGACTTTGGGTGTAATCTTGGGATTCACATTCAAAAATGAAACAGATAGAATTTTCTGATGTCCAATGGTTATAGATGACGCACCTCTTCATAGATTCTGACATGCTGCCAACTAGAAGCATTATGAATAGTTGAGTGGTTCAAAGTAATTTGTTATCAAAGTATGTATATATCACTGAGATTCATTTTCCTGTGACCATACACAGAAGACCAAAGAAATACAATAGAATTAATGAAAAACTACACACAAATGAAGATGGACAAACAACCAATGTGCAAATACAAAAAAAGAAACAAATAATAAGAAGAAAAAATAAATGAGAACATGAGTTGTAGAGTCCTTGAAAGTGAGCCCATAGGTTGTGGAATCAGTTCACTGCTGAGATGAGCAAAGTTATCTACACTGATTCAGGAGCCCGATGATTGAAAGATGATAACCGTTCCTGAACCTGGTGCTGTGGGATCTAAAAGTCTTGTACCTCCTCCTGGTAGCAGCAGTGAGAAGAGATGGTAGGGGTCCTTGATGATGGATGCTGCTTTCTTATGGCAGCACTTCTTGTAGATGTGCACAATGGTGAGGAGGGCTTTTCCTATGATGGACTACTTTTTTTAAGGTTTTCCATTCATTGGCATTGGTGTTTCCATACCAGGCCATGGTACAATCAGTCAGAATGCTGTCACTATGCATCTATAGAAGTTTGCTAAACTTTTAGATGACAAGCCAAACCTGCACATGCTGAACCATAAGTAGGTGAGTTATTGCCACCTTACCTCTTGCTGCCCATGATTACTCTAGTTTACCATCTGGTCAATTCTAACTCCCAGGATACTGATGTTGATTACCAGAGGTTTGGTTATGGTAACCCTGAAACAGACACTGTGTTCTGAGCTATGCCATGGAAAGAGAATTCCATATGGAAAGTGGGAAAATTAAAGGATGTGCTCAAAGCCTTTTTGAAAAAAAAAAGTAGCTTTCCCACTGACTGTCAAGAACCCCAACCCATATCTGCCCAAAGTAGAAGAGGGGCATTTGTGATGGTACCAAGTCCATTCATTGGGATCAAACAAACCCAGCATCAAAAACACCCTAGCTCATAAGCTACCTACTCACCCAGTCTGGGATCTCTTGCCCCCAGCTGTGAAGCAGTTTCTGGTTCCAATAGTAACCTTATTGATCACCTTAGTACCCAGAAAATTACTGCAGAAACAGGCATCCCAAAGGACTGCTGAGAAAATCTCACAATCTTTTAATCATTCATGTCCACAATATCTGCTAGGCAAGACTCCTAATCTTTGTACTTTACTAATTGAGGCCACTTCGCAAATTTATATCACTCAACCATTGTCAGCTGTCAAATGCAGCAACCTTAAAACTCACCACTTACCTACCACTCTCCCCTCCCTTAAAATTCTCCTTTGGTCATTTGTGCTGCTATCTTTTTCTTAGGCTGTGCTTTCACTTCATACATTTTCTGTGAAGTACCTTTAGACGTTTCATTATATGAGAGCTGCACTTTAAAGACAAAACACAAAAACATGTTGAAAATATGCATTTTAGTTGCATAGTTCAATTATTAAGAGACCTTTACTGCTCTGATATTTCAGAGCCAAGCTAACTTTAAGAGAAACAAACAGTTCTAAATAAACTGATTAATAAAAGCCATGTCATCCATTTTGCTGTAGACATACTGTTGTGAAATCCCCTCCACTCTGATTATATTAAAACTTAACTTTTCTTTTATATTGTTGGAAATATAAGCATTTTATGCTTAAAAATACATCAATGTTAATCTGTCCTTCAGATTTTGTTAACAGATTTATCCAAATATTTCTAATGTTAACATCTATTTCTGAATGAATTTTTCATCTAAGTCACAAGACATTATCAATGGCTTGGATACTGTATTCCCTTCACTGAATAGGCAATTTCTAACTCTTTTGCCCAAAGTATATGTATCTCATTTGGAAGTCTGCCCCCAAAGAGATTGTCTCCAAATCCAATTACCAAATAGAGACGAGGTGGTTTGTAGCTGTGGTCCCAGTGGTGGCCCTGCCTAACATAAATCACACAAAGCTCCAACTTTGAATCAACTCTCAGACAGTGCTCACCCGACTCAAGTTTGAAGAATCCTTCAAGAAAAAGTGACTTAGTTCCAGTCATAACACTGTAGGGACACGAGTGTGGACACCAAAGACTACAAATGTTAGAATCTGGAGCAAAAAAAAACTGCTGTATGAACTCAGGAGGCATCCATTGAGGAAATTTTGGGTCAGGATTCTTCATCTGGACTGAATGATAGAAGGGGGGCAGACAGTATAAAGGGATAAGAGTAAGAGGTGGGACAAGTGATAAGTGGGTTCACTGGTGGATCTGGTCAGATCTCCTGTCTTGTATTGAGCCTGACAAGTGTTTCAATAGCCAATAAAACTTAATGGTTCCCTGCAAGGTGTTCGTAAATCTCTGCATTCCTTGGTGCTGAGTTTTGGAACCTAAGAGCAGAACAGATTGCAAAAGACCTCTGGAGCTACCAGGGAGAGGTGAGGCCAACTTTCCTTCATCTGAGACGTCTGGGTCTTCTTGAGGATGAAAGGTGCAGATGGACTGCATTCATAGCAGGCTTTGGATTACTTTATTGAAGCATACTTATTTATTTTTATTTGAGCTACAGCATGGAATAGGCCTTTCCAGTTCTTCAAGCCATGCCACCCAGCAATTCCCCCCAATTTAATCCTAGCTTGAAGGATGGCTGTAATTGGGAGCTGAATGTCCAAGGTTACACGTTGTATCAGAGGAATAGGAAGGTAGACAGAGGGAGTGGAGTGGCTCTGCTGGTAAAGAATGGCATCAAATCAGTAGAAAGATATGACATAGGATCGGAAGATGTTGAATCCTTGTGGGTTGAGTTAAGAAACTGCAAAGGTGAAAGGACTCTGATGACAGTTATATTCCCAAAAGCAGCTGGGATGTGGACCACAGATTACAATGGGAAATAGAGCAGGTGTGTCAAAAGGACAATGATATAATCATGGGAGATTTTAACATGCAGGTCAGTTGGGAAAATCAGGTTAGTAATGATCTCAAGAGAGTGAGTTTGTTGAATCCTTACTAGATGGCTTTTTAGAGCAGTTTGTTGTCAAGGCTACTAGGGATCGGCTATACTGCATTTGCTATTATGTAATGAACCAGAGGTGATTAGGAAGCTTAAGATAAAAAAGTACTTGAGAACCAGCGATCACAATATGATTGAGTTCAACTTGAAGTCGGATAGGGAGAAAGTAAAGTCTGACATAGCAGTATTTCAGTGGAGTAAAGGAAATTATAGTGATATGAGAGAGGAGTTGGCCAAAGTAAATTGGAAGGAACTGCAGGCAGGGATGAAAGCAGGGCAGCAACGGTGTGTGTTTCTGGGAAAAATGAGGAAGGTGAAGGACAGATATATTCCAAAAATGAAGAAATATTCAAAGGGCAAAATAGTACAACCATGACTGACAAGGGAATTCAAAGCTAATGTAAAAACCAAAGAGAGGGCATACAACAAAGCAAAAATTAGTGGGTAGATAAACAATTAGGAAGTTTTTCAAAACCTACAGAGAGCTAAGATAGTCATTAGGAGGGAAAAGATGAAATATTAAACCAAGTTAGCAAACAATATCGAAGTGGATAGTAACAGCCTTTTCAAGTATGTAAAAAGTAAAACAGAGATGAGAGTGAATATAGGACTGCTAGAAAATGAGGCTGGAAAAATAATAACAGGGGACAAGGAGATGGCGGATTAACTAAACGAGTATTTTGCATCAATCTTCACTGTGGAAGATATTAGGAGTGTGCCAGATTTTGTAGTATGTGAAGTAAGAGAAGTGGGTGCAGTTTTAATTATAAGAGACGTGCTCAAAAAGCTGAAAGATCTAGGTACATAAGTCACCTGGACCAGATGAACTGCACTCTAGGGTTCTAAAAGAAGTAGTGTTAGAGATGGTGGAGGCATTAGCAATGATCTTTCAAGAATCATTGGACTTTGGCATGGTGCCAAAAATCTCCACTCTTTAAGAAAGGAGGAAGGCAGCAGAAAGGAAACTACAGACCAGTTAGCCTGACCTCAGTGGTTGGGAAGATGTTGGAGTCAATTGTTAAGGATGACATTATGGAGTACTGTACTTGGTGACACAGGACAAGATAGGACAAAGTCAGCATGGTTTCCTTAAGGGAAAATCTTTTCTGACGAACCTGTTGGAATTCTTTGAGGAGATTACAAGTAAAATCAATAAAGGGGAAGCAATGGATGTTGTAAACTTGGACTTTCAGAAGCTTCTAACAAGGTGTCACACATGAGGCTACTTACTAAGTTAAGAGCCCATGGTATTACAGGAAAGTTACTAACATGGTTAGAGTATTGTCTGACTGGTAGGAGGCAGCAAGTGGGAATAAAAGGATCCTTGTCTGGCTGGCTGCCAGTGACTAGTGGTGTTCTGCAGGGGTCAGTGTTGGGACCACTTCTTTTTAATGCTGTATATCAATGATTTGGAGGACGGAATAGGTGGCTTTGATGCCAAATTTGCAGAAGATATGTAAATTGGTGGCGAGGCAGGTAGTATTGAAGAAATAGTAGGCTGCCGAAGGACTTAGACAGATTAGGAGAATGGGAAAGAAAGTGGCAAATGAAGTATAATGCTTGAAAATGCATGGTCATGCACTTTGGTAGTAGAAATAAATATGCGGACTATTTTCTAAGCAGGAAAAAAATCCAAAAATCTGAGATGCAGAGGGACTTGAGAGTTCTTGTGCAGAGCACCTTAAAGGTTAACTTGCAGGTTGAGTCTGTGGTGAGGAAGGCAAATGCAATGTTAGCATTCATTTCAAGAGGTCTTGAATACAAGAGCTGGGATGTGATGCTGAGGCTTTATAAGGCACTGTTGAGGCTTCACCTTGAGTATTGTGAACAGTTTCAGGTTCTCCATCTAAGAAAAGATGTGCTGGCATCGGAGAGGGCGATTCACAAGGATGATTCTGGGAATTAAAGGGTTATCATATAAGGAACGTTTAATGGCTCTGGGTCTGCACTCGTTGGAAGGATGCGGGGGATCTCATCAAAGCCTTTTGAATGTTAAAAGGCCTGGACAGAGTAGATATGGAAAAGATTTTTCCCATGCTGGGGGAGTCTAGGACAAGAGGGCACAGCCTAAAGACAGAGAGGCATCCATTTAAAACAAAGATGCGGAGAAATTTATTTAGTCAGAGGGTTGTGAACCTGTGGAATTTGTTACCACAGACAGCTGTGCAGGCCAGGTCATTCAGTGTATTAAAGGCAAAGACCAATAGGTTCTTGATTGAACACAGCATCAAAGGTTACAGAGAGACGGCCAGGAAATGGAGTTGAGCAGGGAAATAAAGGATCAGCCGTGATTGACTGGCAGAGCAAACTCAATGGGCTAAATGGCCAAATTCTGCTCCTATGTCTTATGGTCTAATCACCAGACAATTTACAAAGACCAATTAATCTACCAACAGTTACATCTTTGGACTGTGGGATGAAAGCCAGAGCACCAGGAAGAAACCCACATGGTCACAGGAGAACGTACAAACTCTTTACAGGCAGTGGTAGGAATTGAACCCAGGTCACTTGTACTGTAAAGCATTGAGCTAACCAGTATGCTAAATGATGAAGTGTATAGATAGGGTGAATGTACAGAGTCCTTTCCCCAGATGTGGGGTTCTAAAAATGAGATAGCCTAAATTGAAGGTGAGAGGTGAAGATTTTAGAGGACATGAAGGGCATCTTCTTTACACAGATGCTGAATTTATGGAATGAAATATTAGAGGAAATAGTTGAAGCATGTACAAAAGTACATTTAAAAGTCATTTGGAATAGGACATGGATAGGAAGGGTTTAGAGGCCAAACACAGACAAATGGGACAAATTTGCTGGGCTCCATGGATTCTGCCCTGTTGTTGTAATTGATCAGAACTCTCATTCAATGAGGTGATCTCTTTACTTCATAATCTATTGGATTATCACCTTGCACAACACATTCTCTGTAAATGTCATATGATATTCTGCAGTTATTGCTTTTCCCTTGTACAGTACCACCTTGATGTAGTGATGAAATGAAATGATCTGTTATGGATGACATACAAACCTTAGTTTTTCACTGTATCTCAGTATATGTGACAATAATAAACAAATTTAACAACTTCAAATTTACCAATTTTGCATCTGACTGTTTTGTACCTAATGCTATGTGCTTCTGGTGTCTCTGCAAACAAGGTTTTCATTGCAATATAAACAATAAACTTTGACAGATGGAAGACACTTCATTTCTCCTCCTTGCTGACAATCAACACTGGTGCACCTCAGGGGAGTGCTTAGCCCACTGCTCTACTCTCTCTATACCCATCACTGTGTGGCTAATCATAGCTTAAATACTATCTACAAATTTGTTGATGATACAACCATTGTTGGTCGAATCTTAGATGGAAACGAGGGGGCGTACAGGAGGGAGATACACCAATTAGTGGAGTAATGTTGCAGCAACAATCTTGCACGACGTCAGTAAGACAAAAGAGCTGATTGTGGACTTCAGGAAGGGCAAGACTAAGGAACACATACCAATCCTCATTGAGGGATCAGAAGTGGAGAGAGTGAGCAGTGCTCAAGTTCCCAGGTGTCAAGATCTCTGTGGGCCTAACCTGGTCCCAACATATATCAATGCAGCTATAAAGAAGGCAAGACAGAAACATTAGGAGTTTGAAGAGATGTGCTATGGACAGGATTCTGACAAGCTGTATCCCTGTCTGGTATGTGGGGGGGGGGGCTTCTGCACCGGTCTGAAAAAAGCTGCAAAGGGTCAGAAATTTAGTCAGCTCCATCTTGGGTACTAGCCCAGGTAACTGCCCAGGCCATCTTCAAGGAGCTGTGTCTCAGAAAGGCAGTGTCCATTATTACGGACCTCCAGCATCCAGGACATGCCCTTTTCTCAGTTACCATCAGGCAGGAGGTACAGAAACCTGAAAGCACACACTCAGCGATTCAGGAACAGCTTCTTCCCCTCTGCCATCCGATTCCTAAATGGGCATTGAATCTTTGGACACTACCTCACTTTTTCAAAATATTATCTGTTTTTGCACGATTTTTTATCTCCAATATACATATACTGTAACTGATTGATTTTTTCTTCTATATTATGTATTGCACTGAACTGCTGCTGCTAAGTTAACAATTTTCACGACACACGCCAGTGATAATAAACCTGATTCTGATTTCAGAACTTACAGGTGCAGGGAAGAAAAGCTACCTTAACGTTTGAGCCCCAGAGGGTGGTGTCACCAGCAACTCCCCAGCAGAGTTCAGCGGGGATGGGAACTCGAAGGTAATCGCCCGGAAGTGAAGACGCGAGTGACACCGGAAATGAATGACTATGAGGCAATAAGGCGCTAGAGCTTCGCGAGGACAACAAATAAACAACAACCGCCGCTGAGGGAGGGAAAGGAAGCTAACGGGAGAGGGTAGTTATAGTGGGCAGCTCCAAACCCATCGAGCTCGGGCCCCGGAGGCGGCTGCATTACGAGTCCGGGGGTGGCGGGGCCCGGCGAGCAGCGATGCCTCGCCCCGGGTTATGGGTGAAGATGCGGAGCGAAGGGGAGTAAGCGGAGGCCCTGATCCCTAGGCGTGGTACGTATTACCTCTCCTCGAGCAGCGGAGCGGTGGGCTTGTGCGGTTGGACAGGCCCCAGAGCCCGGCGGTTGGCGCTCTGGCCCGGGGGCCGGGCCGAGCCGGGGAAGAGGCTTGTCTGATGGTCTGGGTGACAAGCACCACCTCCTAACCAATCCATTCCTTCCCTGGACTCTCCAGAGTTACCGGTGCTTTAGCTTTCAATTCATACGTTTTCATTTCACTTCCTTGCTCGTACTCTGAGCAAGGGAGTTTGTCCCAGTGCCCTGACAACTGTAACAAATTAAATTGTTCCATTGCTTTAAAGTCAGAGTCGAGGTTATTACCATATGCACAGATGCAATGAAAACCTTACATGTAGTAGTATTACAGGTACGTAAATCAGATAGGCAGCGTCCGGAAGAAAAGTATGCAAATTACACAGTTGTTACACTAAATAACCCAATTAAAACAAAAAGAGGGTCCATTGTAGTAACTCTCACAGGTAAGTGAGTGTATATTTCAAAAACAGCGCTTCACGAGATTTTTGGCATTTGAACAGGGGCCAATCAGCGATTGGGATTCATTATCAAGGGCACATAAATAGGCAGGGGCAAGCGGTGTGGCCTTTGTTGGCGGGACAGTGTTAGAGTGGGGATTTGTGGCTTTGGCTTTAGCTTTTTGAGGTTTCACTGAGGAGAGACTCATGGAGTTTGTCCAATTCCAACTGCTTAACCTTGAGTGTTAGAAGCTGCAGCTGGATACCCTTCCTGCAGGTGAAGTCATCAAGGATGCGGGAGCTCTCCCTTCCTGTCTTTCAACATCCAGCAGGAGGAGCATTCAACTGTCCTGCGTGGCATCCCTAGTGTTCTACCTGTGCAACTACAGTATAAAGAGAAAGCAATAACTAAACTGGGAAAAAAAATCTCCCACTCAAGCCTCCCCTCTTGTCTTATTCCCAGTCTCTGATGGGCCTCTGTTCAAACACTGAAAACCCCAGGAAGCACTGCTTTTTAATGCACACTCGCTGACGTGCATCTCTTCTCTCACTGTTCATCATCCTCAGGCTTGTTCTGTTATTACACAGTGCAATGGTTAGGAGGAATTTGGACTGGTAGTGTTCAACTTTTAATCATGGTATTATGTCAAATCTAGATCAGGATAGCTTGCTGATCATCATGTACCATTGATGTGATTCATCAGTGTCACAGAAGAATTGATGACAGTGAAGGTGCACAGTTTTAGATGGGGGTTTTCATTATCCAGCACAGGGAGTTGTTCTGCAGGTTGAACTGGCAGAATCCTAATGTTCATAACTACATAGTTGAGTAGCAGGTGGTGAGAGAACAGTCAAGGAGAAATGCTGCTTAACTATTTGCTCACCAAATTTTGCAGAAATTCACAACAGGACTGTTGAGAGATTGGCATCAATACCCAGCTAATGACACATCTAGCACTTCGAAGCTGAGGTGTATCCATGAAGTACCTTGTCTCTTTAACTGCACAATTATTTCACATCACAATCTTTAATCTCCATCAAGACACAGGATCAACCCTGATTCTATGAGAATATAGCATTTGCAATTTCTTTAAATATAATTTGCTAATATACCCTCTAACCAGTGGGAAAAACATTGTTGAGTGGATTATTGCTGAGGTGCCTCAATACCTTTTTGATAATTTGAGCCCCATGGGCAGTTATTGACAGGTAAGCCAGTTTATTGTTATCGTCTGAACTGTGTGGTCAATTGACTAGTGTTGGATGGAGGTGAACATTCCAGAAACGTTGTGTAAGAGTTCCAGTCCCACACCTGTGATATGAATGGTAGTGGTAAACTGCTTAAATAATTAATACCCCATTGTAAACTATGAGGAGCCCAGAAAGTTCCCATTTAATATCAGTGAATGTATTCAATATACAACTTGAAATTCTTGCTGTTTGCAGACATCCACAAAAACAGAAGAGTACCCCAAAGAATGAATCACAGTAAAAAAAACAGTTAGAGCCCCAAAGCCCCCTTTCCCCCCCCCCCCGCCATGTACAAGCAGCAGTAAAGCATCATACCTGTCCCACCCCCAGACCTACTTAATTTGGCAAAAAGCATCAACACCCGAATTGCTTGTCTTTGATGGCCTGTTTGATTTGTAGACCAACAAAAATGCCTTCCTTAATCTTAGCATCAGTTATTCTATGAAACATATATCTCAAAAATCAAAATGCTTCATGGAAATTTGCCTGGTGGCAGCAGATTCCATCTTTGCAGTCTTAAATCCAGTAATTCTTCTTTTGTCTTTGACAAATCCAAGTCTCTGACCAGGTGTTTTAACTGAGATTGAGTTATCAGATAAGGCACTTGGCTCATGTATCATGGCATCTTTGTGTCCTTGAGACTCCATGGCTCTGGTGGCTTCAGTGCTGGAAGACTATCATCATGTGGCACAGGTCTCATAGCTGAAGGGACAGTTGGATATTCAATGGATTTCTTGTTTTTAGCAGAGAAGCCAGACACTGGTCAGATAGAAGTAGCAGTCTGTCACATGATCCTTCTGCTCTTGCCATTTCATTGGGACAGTGAAAGACATTGACTTCCATGTACCTCTGAGCCAAGCTCTAAGATCAACTGCACAAGTTGCACGGCAAATGTGCAGAGCCCAGGCTTTGTTGTGGTCTCCAATTTTGCACCCAAAGTAGAGATCATATGCTCTCTTAGTAAGAGGAGTCATGCTCCATCCTTGAAATTTAAGTGTATACTTGTCACAAATATGACAGGATATATTGTGGCTGTTGCAACATTGGTGAGACATTTTGCTATCATGAGTACTCCTGAAAATGCAATTGCTTTATTATGCGTACACACAATGTGCTGTGCATTTAGAGTATGCACATCACCACCACTTGTTGCTCGAGCATGTACAGATCATTTTTTCTTGTCATCATTCCCTAAACAATGCAGTATAACAACTATTTTACATAGCATTTACATTGTTTTAGGTATTATAAGTAATCTAGAAATCATTAAAAGTATATGGGAGGATGTGCATGGGTTATCGTGGATCGGGATGGAAAAAAATCAGAAGTTCTCTTAGTAGGTCGGAACAGGTACATCCAGTATTATTTAGAGTCAGTCAAACGATTGTGTTAGTATATGGTATATGTTTTACCTTTCTATGCATATAAAACACTTAAGTATATGTTTCAGCTCCGGGCTTGGGAGCCAGTGACAGACTGCTTTCGAGTGCGCTCTCCATCTATGCCGGGTTGATGTGGAGGATAAAAAACTCAAAACCCCAAAACCCATTAATTAAACCACTGCATTGCTTAGTAATAATTGTAGCTTTCATCGGGGCAGGGCCTTTCTCACTTTATCCTTTAAAATTGTTCCGACCGTTGCCTAACGCTTTTACAATAACCGATGGCGTTTCACCTTTTTCCACCCACTTTATTATTATTTTCAATCGTGATCGTGATTATTTTTGTGAACAGAAACCCTGTGGATTCAGAGCTCTGCAGCTGGGTCCTAATGTCCACCACACTGGGACAAGTTAAATAATGTCTGGGGTTCTCTGGGTCCTAAGGTCCACCACATTGAGACAGGTTGAATAAGGGACTCGAGCATCTGCATTTTTTGGTATCTGCGAGGGGTCCTGGAACCAATCCCTCACGGATAAGGAGGGCCGACTGTACATGTAAACACAATACATAGAATAGTGCATGTGTAAGATGCTTTTACAGTCTTTCTAAAGCCTATCCTGCCATGCCTGAGCATGCCCAGACATGCCTGGACAAGATAGAAAATTTTCTGGCTTAGATTATGGGCAACATTTTAATTGATGAATTATGAATTGAAGTATCAAATATAAGCTCTTAAAAAAAAAAGGTGCACACTCGGGAAATTTCATGGTGATTTTCATGATCAGCAACTCAAATCCATAAGATACAGCCAGAAATATTCAGGAATCAAAATCTTTGTTGTCACTCACGTATGTCAGGAAATTTGTTGTTTTGTAGCACTAGTTACAGTGCAATACATAAAAATTTCCACAACTTACAAAACTAATTAATGAAAAAGACAAAAAAACAAAGTTTGTTCATAGGTTGATGGACCAGAAATGTAATAATGGAGAGGAAGAAGTTGTTCATAAAACGTTGAGTGTCTGCATACTGAAGTTTATGTGTAATGAAGATAAGATACTTACCATTGAAACATCCATCATCCTTAAAATCAAAATAAGGGGAAGACTAGGAAAAAAATAATATTTTTGTTCTCAGTTCTTTGTGCTCATTTCTGTGAAAAAATGAAAAATATTCTGAAGAGGAGTCTTTGAAAGTTATTTAAAAATTGCAGTGTTGTTCATTAACATCCAATTTAAATTTATACAGGTCTAACTTAGGCTGCTTCTTAGAGGAATATAGTTTAAGTAGTCTGTCAGGCAGCAAGAGAAAAGTCAACATTTGCCGGGAATTATTAATGTTGCATTTTAAATCAAGTAAATTTCTCTTTGTGATAAATGGAACTTTTAATGTAACAAGTGCAGATCTGTCAATCATGAACTTTTCCCAAGATCTGAAGAGAGCTGCTGATCAAAGACAGCAATAGTAAAAGCACTTGGCATTTTCTTTTAGTAATTTGTAAACAAATACTTTCTGCACCTGTTCCGATTTGTAACACATGACATAATTTTGTTGCACCTCTAACTTGTCATGGCATATAGTCAGCTGCCTTTTACTTTCTTGTGTTTCTCTGTGTCACATTTGTTTGTTAGGAATCTTGCATGTTACATTTAATTACACCTGTCTAAAATTATTGTTTTAAGTTTCTCCAGTTGGTTGTGCTTTTTTATGCCATGAGACCACGGCCACTAGGTGGCTGTGTGGATAAAGTTAAGGCATCCAGTTAGAGCGTAATGTGTAGAGAAACGAGTTCATTAACTTTTTTTATACAAACGTGTTTTAATGCTTGTGTGTTTTTTATTTCCCTGCAAACCATTGTCTCTACCCACTTTTTCAGTTAACAGAAAATCGAATGGCAGCAGGAATATTTCAACATTATTTTGTGTATTGCAAGCTAATACTTTTCAAAATTGCATTGACAGCCTGTATGCTAAACTCTGAATGTCAGTGCAGCACATTGTATACTTTGGAAATATAATGATAATTGCTTGTGGCTTGCATCTTTAGCTTGAACTTTAATGTATGATGCACTGGAAGAAACTGTTGCCTTTTTGTTACATGCCATCTAGGAAATGTCATATTTTTCAATTACTTAAACTTGCAAATTCAGGAGTATCCCCTGTGTCTTTCCTGACGCCGTATGCATTTACAGTCATATATGGCATGCAATAAAGTGTATTTTATTTTGTGTCACATTAACAATTTCCAAATAAATCTAGTCTGTGTAAAAATAATTTAGAAAAACAATTCTCTACCTGAGAACAATGTACTGCTTTGGTGCTTAAGGATTTTGGGCTATGTAGCTAATAGATTTTGCCTAAAAATCTTATTGTTGTCTATTCTACCATTTCAAGCAGTGAGTGGATAATGTTTTTGGGTCTTTCAGTTGCATGCCCTGCCAACACTTTTGATCCCTGGAAGTTTCACACAACCTAGTACAAAGTCCACAGTAAAACAATATCTAAACCTAACATCTGGTGATTGGGTTATTCTGTTTCTTTCCTAGTAGAAACCTACAACTGTTCAGCTGTTTTTTCATATTTTGCGAGAAAATGCATAGCTTCATGCTATTTGTCAATGAGCTTTCTATTTCCTGCTCCTTCATCACAGAGCCCATTTGCTTCCAACTTTGGCAAGTAAACCATTTTACTCTTACTAATGCTAAAAGCTCTAGATCTTGGGAGTTACTCTTTGTCACCCTCCCCAATCCTGTTCAACTCTGCCTTGTGTATTTTATCACAGATATTGTTCCCGATTTTGTGTTGACTTCCCAATTTTTGTGTTAGGTTCACAGTCTTATCCTTGCATATGTTTGCAGCACGCATTCTTCCATCCTGTGATTGTTGTTTGTTCTCAATTTGCCACTATGATCCCGCTCTCTATGCTTTTTTTCTGCTACAAGCTCCTTTTCATTTCTCTTAAAACACTGAGGAAAACCTTTCCAGAACTCAGCTCCATGTATTACAATCTTGTTTGATGTTAAATGTCATTCACCCTTATAATTCCCACTCACAATGAAAACTACGTGAAAACGAGTTTGCTGAAGTATTGTTAATGCACTTACCATGTGTATCTTCTCAGAGATTTTAGAGTTAGTACAAATTATTGAAGAAATTGAGAAAATCCTAACATAAATGCTGTAATACAGTTGCAAGAAAAGGTTTATGAACTCTTTGTAATTACCTTGTTTCTGCATTATTTTCTCATAAAATGGCATCTGACCTTCACCTAAGTCACAATAATCGACAGACACAATCTGCCTAAATTAATAACACACAAACAATTGCACTTCTCTTCAATACTGAGTACACTATTTAAACGATCACAGTAGGCTCAAAAAAATATGTGAAACTCTGGGATAATACCTTTTACAAAAGCTATTTGGAGTTAGGTGTTCTTGTCAATGATTGGATGAGATTGGAGGTGTGGGTTGTAGAGGTGTCCCACACTATAAAAAAAGGACACACAACGTCAGGTTTCTGACGGAGATTGTTCTTCTCAAGAAAGCTCTGTTTATGTGCACCATGCCTTGATCGAAACAACTTAGAGGACCTTAAAAGAAGAATTGTAGAGGTGCATGAAGTTGAAAAAGGCTACAAAAGCATTTCTGAAGATCTGTATGTAAGAGAAATTGTTTACAAATGAAGGAAATTCGGTATGGTTGCTGCTTTCCCAAGGAGTGGACGTCCTGCAAAGTTCACACTATCAGCACAAGGTGCAGTGCTAAAGGAGGTGGAAAAGAACCCAAGGGTATAGCAAGGGACCTGCAGAAATCTGTAGAACTTGCTACAGTCTCTGCTCATGTATCCAATATGAGGAAGGAAAACACTAAACAATAATGGTGTTCGTGGAATGACATCACAGAGGAAACCACGGCTCTCCAAAAGAAAATTTGCTGTGCTTCTCAAGTTTCCAAAAGACCACCTGGATGTTCCAGAAAGCTTCTGGGACAATGTTCTATGAACTTTTTGGCAGAAGTCCACACTGTTGTGCTAGAGGAAAAAGGGCAGTGCACACCAACACCAAAACCTCATCCCAACTGTGAAGCATGGTGGAAGGAGAATCATGGTTTGGGGCCTGGACAGCTTGCAGTTTTTGCGAGAACAATGAATTCAAAATTGTATCAAGACATTTTACAGGGGAATGCCAGGGTGGCAGTCTGTCACTGGAAACTTAGAGAAGTTGGATGATGTAACAAGTCAATGGTCTGAAAGACAATAGTAAATCAACAGCAGAATGGTTTAAAAAGAACAAAATTCAGACTCCAGACCTTAACCCAATTGAGATACTGTGGCATGACCTGAAGAGGGCTGTTCATGCAAGGTATCCCAGAAATACTGATGAACTGAAACAGTTTTTTATGGAGATATGGGTCTAAATTTCCCCTCGCCGTTGTGTAAGTGTGATCAGCAGCTACAGGAAACATTTGGTGGAGGTTATTGCTGCTAAAGGAGGTTCTACCAGTTACTAAATACAAAGGTTCACATACTTCTTGCAGACTGGACTGTGGATGATTAAATAATGTGTTTAATAATAAATACATGAAAATTTGTATGCTATTAGTTCAAGCAGATTGTGTTTGACCATTTTATGTGTAATTAATGCAGAAAAACGAGTAATTGCAAAGGGTTCACTAACTTTTGCAACTGTGGTCTTATTATGCTATGATTTGCACCTCATCATTACTGCGCCAAAATTTTAAATAGAGATTGTTTTTCCTGCGAATAAATTTGACAGAATTTCACTTCATTTTGCAGTTTTTATTCAAGTTTCAGGCACTGTGCATAATTAAAGCACAGTTTCTAGGATTTTGAAATAAATAGCTTAGACTTTATGCAGTAACTCGTGTATTGTTGGTACCAATTTATAAAACATTAGGTTATTCGAACACTACACTTTATGCAGTGTCCAGACCTGACTTTGTCAGTATGCAAAGTGCAATTACATTTTTTTCTTTATCTATCACTATAAGCTGTGGAGATCAATGTCATTCAGTTAGAAACTTGAATGTGGTGTGCTATTTCTTTTAAATCCTGTTGAGGTTCTTTAATGGAATTAAAATAATGATTAATGATGTATCCTGTAATGTAACCTTTTTGTTTCCCACCCAATAGAGAGTAACAATGCCGGGGAAGCTAAAAGTCAGGATTGTGGCTGGCCGTCACCTGCCGGTTATGGACAGGGCCAGTGACCTCACGGATGCATTTGTAGAGGTTTGTACACATAAACAAAATTGACTGGAATGTAATGGTTAACTTTACCAGGCTACCATATGGTTCAGTGGTCAGTACAAAGACAACTCACCATGCTGTGAATTTAATGTCTTTAATTTCAGTGGGTGTCCATGAAAAAGTTTGTTGGCGTCATCAGCACATAATTTAGGCTGACACTTCATTCCAATCCCAAAATCCAGGGTCAATTTGGCGTCAAGCTGAGGTCTCTTGAGAATGCAGCTCAGCCTTATTTTTTTTCAAGTTTTGTTTTTAGTTTGTAGGAATGGTTTTGGCAACAGAGAAGGGAATTAGGAGTCAGATTAGGGTTCAGGGACAGGAATATGGGGGAATCAGAGGACAAGCCTGAGTCTTGTGATAAAGGCATGTGATAAATCTGGATAAATAAACATAAATAAATAAGTGCTATTGCCAGGACATTGAAGTGAAATCCTGCTTAACTTTTCGAGTGGTTGTGAAACTCTTCATGGCAGAAGAGAACTTGAAGTTGAAATACAAGAGAATAGGAGCAGGAGTAGTCTATCTGGTCCTTCAAACCTTCCCTGCCATTCAGTATGATAGTGGCTCATCTGTGTTAGTCTCAATTCCTATACCAATTTCCTAATCCCCTATTTCCTCCATTTTGTCCATTATTGTCCCTCAATCTCCATCATAAAATTGTCCAATTATTTGGCCTCCATCTTTGTTGGGAACATAGAATTCCAAAGATTCAATATGACAGGGAGGAAGTTTCTATGCATTTTTAAAAAATGACTAGCCCCTTATTTTGTAACCTTACCACCTTGTTTGTGATTAGTGAAAACATTTCAGCGTCTACCCTGTCCGCCAATGGGAGATACTGCCTCCAAATAGAGGTACCATTTATAGTTTAAGAAAGACTGCAGCTTGGATATTTGTTTTATAACTAAATTTAATATGAATAGATTTTAACAAAGAATGCTAAATGCTCATAAAACTATTGTTCCTGCAGGTAAAGTTTGGCAATACAACATTTAAGACTGATGTGTACCACAAATCGCTTAATCCCCAATGGAATTCAGAATGGTTTAAATTTGAGGTAAGGTTTATTTCAGTTGGCATCATGCATACCTAATTCCTCTGGCAAACTTTGTTGCATTTTGCCTCTTGTTAAGACAAATCATAAATTTAAATTTCATGGACAAAAAAACATGCACTATCACTGAATTTAAGGCATGTGGGTTTTGATTTGTCAGTGAAAGGAGTGCTACCCTAGCTGCAGTATACATGGCCTATCTTGGTAGTCCAAGTCATCCAGGACTGATGACATAAGCATCTCAGAAGGCATCCTGCAGAATCCCTTTTCTTGAGATAATAGCAGTATTCATTTACCTCATTGTTTTTCCCTGAACCCCTATTGGGTTACAGATCCTCATGAAGGAACCAAGAGTTGACTTTCTCTAATATAACTTTTGGGAAGATTTTAAAAGATTAAGCTCAGATTAAGGGTTTTAGCCCAAAAAGTTGATTGTTTATTACTCTTGATAGATGCTGCCTGATCTGCTGAGTTCCTCCAGTATTTTCTGGTTGTTGCTGTAGATTTCCAGCATCAGCAGAATCTTTTGTGTTCAAAATATCAAAGTTGTAGTTGATCTAACAGACAGGTGATTCCAGGGGAGTTTTGTTTGGTTCACTAGTGTGATAGAGGAAAGAATTATCCTGTTGGTAATCTTAACTAAGAACACTATTGGTCATGGGCACTGCACTGACAGGACAACCTGTAGAAGTAGTGTTTAATCAGGGGAAGTAATTCATGTATTTTAATAATTAGGAATGTCCTTGCAGGTTGATGATGAAGACTTGCAAGATGAGCCACTACAGATCACAGTCCTAGATCATGATACCTACAGTGCTAATGATGCTATTGGGAAAGTGTACATTGACATTGATCCTTTATTATCCAATGAAGCAGCAGCCATTCTTTCTGGCTGGTTTCCAATCTATGACACTATTCATGGTGAGTACAATTTTTGATAAGTTATGAGTTTATATCAATATTCTTCTGTTATGCTGAGAATCATTGGTAATGCGCATTAATCATGAGGTCTACAGCTAGAGTTTCTGTTTTCATGAATAATATAACATATGTAGTCCACAAAGCAAAATATTTCAGTTGCAACAAATGGTAGATATGGAAAAGTAAACCTGTACTGATTCTCAGTCACGTGAAAGTATTTTCCATTGTTTTCCAATAGCCGTAATACAGGTGAATTGTGGTCTTGAGATTTATTGTATGGTCAAAAAGTAGGAAAATGTTTTGTTAACTCTAAGTAATGTTCTAAGATATAAGATCCAAGATTTTTTTATTGAAATATAATTCCCTAAACATTAGCCATCACATGAAACCAGTTATGAGAGGGGGCCTAGGCAAAAATATGCAGATACTGGGTTTGGGAAATCAGCATTTGGAGAATGGAACGTGAGAGTCTGACGTCTGCTGTGGATTTAGACAGCTGTCGGGAAGGATGGGCAATTGTGATCAGGAGCTGGAGGTCGTGGACCTGTAATGCAAGGGTATGGTTGCTTGCCGATGGATGGATTGGCATTCTGCACATTTGTGGTGCGATAATAAATTCCACAGTGTAACTGTGAGCCTGGTTTTCGTAGCTCAGGGAAGTCACTGGGTAATAACTATTAGCTCCAGGAACAAGGTGGATTTTACACCCCATCACACTTTAGGTTTAGTAGTAGTTGTTCCTGGATACTGAAGGGAACTTTTAGCATGTCCACTCCTTCTCAGCCACAAAAAACAAAGCTAATAGTTATTCTTCAGGTTTTTGCTTATTTCCTACCTGCCTTGTGATTACTGGGAACTGTCCCCAAAAGCTGTCTTTACTGAGTTATGTTAAAATAATTTTTTAAACAGGTATCAGAGGAGAAATTAATGTCACGGTGAAGGTAGATCTCTTCAATGATTTGAACCGCTTCAGACAATCATCGTGTGGAGTCAAGTTTTTTTGCAGTAAGTTTGTCCTATTTTGGTCAGTAGTTTTATGAACTCATAGACTCATGGTATGCATAATTTATTAACAATTTACAAGTTGTCCATCTGAATATACGTACATCTTCCTGCAGTGCCAGTTTTTTTAGGAGCAAATTTGATTGAGCTTTGATCTATACAAAATTGGATATTGTAGAATAAATTACTTGCTATCTTTTTGCCCAACCTTTCCAATGAACAGTGACTACCAAGATGGCACTGATCCACATCAGTAAAGATGTCTTAAAGCTAATTGATCTACTCAGTGTCTTGACTTGTCCTCCTTGCACATGTCAAGGTGAAACATGGATATTAAGTTCAAATTTAAGTTTAATTGTCATTCATCCTTACACATGAATACAGCCAGACTAAGGTGCAAAGCGCAGAACCAATAGTTACATACAGCACACAGTACATATGCATATAATTATGATAGTGGAAGAACATAGTTACCAAAATAATTAAAAATAAAATCCTAATATAATCCAAGTCCCTGAGTATTATAGTCTGCAGATTGATGGTGCGTGGATGTTGCCCTGAGCCATGTTTCAATCCAGTTTCTCTCACCAAGTGAACACTGGAGGACAGGACCAACGGGAGGGCCAGCGGCACACAACCAGCTCCGGCCTCTCCTTCCTCAGTGACTGCAACAAACAACCCCAAGGCAAGAATGAGGGGCTAGTCCATGCCACAGTTGAGGTGGGGAGCTGCACAACCATTGCTCCTACCAATGATCTGGTGAATCAGGCTCGGAGTATTTTACATTATCAATGCGTAACACAACAAAAGCATCCAAGATACTCACCCTCACAGTCAGGTTGCGCTCCACGTACCACCTCTGTTGCCTTCTTCCTGGGCAGCTGAAGCAGGCTACAACATGGTGCGCAATATGTCCAGCTCCACCGCTGCTAAGTAACTCACTGATGGGTAGACTTGCAGGACATTGTTCTCCATATCCAGCAATCTTGTGATAGTGAAAGAGTCGTAAAGGACAAACAGTTACACCTTAGGTTTTTTTGAACCCAGCGAGTTTCCTGCATCTGAGTGCACCGCCCAACCTACCTAAAGTTACCTGATGGCTCCTGAAAGTAGGGGACCTACCATGTGCCTCCACTAACTTTTCACTACTATCCTGCTGTACAGTTCTTCACTTTCCTGGTTACGTTCTGCTTAACTGCATTAAGAGAATTAACCATGTGCCTTGCCTCTCATTCATGCATTTGTCTCCTCTGATGTTCCCCAGTGATCCTTCCCTTCGTCTCACTTCCGTAGGTTGCTCTGAGGAAACCTACGTTTCCTCAGAGGAAACATAGCATCAATTTCAATGATGATATTATCTCTATTTTCCTTCCACCACTTCCCTGTCTCCAGTTTGTCAGTGTACCTTGTTGTCATCCAATACTTGATGAACAGATATTTCTTATTAAATTCTTCTGTGTGCAACTGAACAGGGTTGTTCCTAACAGCGGTGTTCTCACTTAAAGGTATAAATAATCTATAGGCCACACAACTCTGTAGTCACACAAATATGTGTATTTCTCCCCACAGCTACATCCATTCCCAAGTGCTACAAAGCAGTAACAATCCATGGATTTGTTGAAGAATTAGTAGTAAATGAGGATCCTGAGTACCAGTGGATCGACAGGATACGTACACCCAGGGCATCGAATGAAGCTAGGCAGAGGCTAATCTCTCTGATGTCAGGTAGAAAATCTTGCTGATTGTTGGCAAAATCTTTACGTAATAAAAACATTTTTAGAGCTTATTTGAAACTGTAGCATTACCTTGAGAAATGTTAATGTGGATTGTGGAAACAAATTTTGAACCTGGGATGGGTGCTACAATTGAAAGATAATAATGCTTATTGATAGTTAACAGCCAGTTCTAGAGTCTGTATAAGCATGAGTTGATCTAGCAGGGTGCAACAGAAAATGCTGGAAATACTCAGCAGGTCAGGCCACATTTGTTGGGAAGAAAAAGTTAATGTTTCAAAGAATCTTCATCAGACTCCACATAAAGCATGTATTAGAGGTTCATTCTTATTAAACCATGTGACCAAAACAGGCAGACATACATACATACATAGTCTCAAATGCAATTCATGAAATACACATTTGGCAAATAAATAATGAGCTGATTCCCTCTTGTGTTTGTTGATTCACAACATAATGTTAAAATAGATAGTGCACAATGTGGGTGTTTCATGGGGTTATGGCACAGAAACAGGCCATTGAGCTCAGCCAGTCCATGCTAACAGCAATACTGAACTCAAGCCTTCTCCCATCCTATTATCAACAAAACATCTATCTGAAGCATCCTTCACTTTTTTTTCCTTGGGGAATACACTGTGGCAGGTTTAGATAGTGGTGTCTCCAAAGAGGTTGATTTTGTTCTGTGGTTGTTTTATGCTTTGCTTCACTCCCACTGCTAATAATATTTTGTTTCTATTTGCTTTCTCACTGTTTGAACATGCTCTCACTCTTTAATCATGACCTCATATTGTCCCAATTTACCATTCAAATTTTGACTCATTTTTTAAAAGTTTCTGTTTTTTACTCTCTCACTCCTTGTTCCTGCTTTCTGTTCTTGCTAACTCCTGTGTACACTAGGTTGCATTTTTTTCAAATTACCAGAATAGCACCTCTTTCCTCACTTCATCAAGTAATGGGACATTATGATGCAGCTATAAAATCACTGACTAGACTACATTTCAAGTATGCTATTTAAAGTGGTTGCCACCCTACAGAAAGAAAGTAACAGGAAGAGAGAATGCAGAAAAGATTCACTAGAAAATTGCCTGGATGGCAGAGCTGTAGCTATGAGACTGGAGAGGGCAGGCCTTTCAGCCTATGATGTTGTGCCAACATTTTAACCTACTTCTAAGATCAATAACCTTTCCTTCCTACATGCCCCTTCCCCTTTTTTATATCATCCATGTGTCTAAAAGTGTCTTAAATGCTGTAATGCATCTACCTCTGGCAGGGCATTCCAGGCACTCAGCACTCTTTACCCTTGACATCCTGCCTTATACTTTCTTCCAGTCATCTTAAAAATATGCCTCCTCAAGTTAGCCATTTCTGCAGTGGGAAAAAGACTCTGGATATCTAAACAATCTGTGCCTGTTTTCACCTTGTATACTTCTGTCAAGTTACCTCCCATCCTCCTTTGCTGGAAGAAATAGGAGTGGCTGGTTTTATTCTCAACAAAATGCAGGAAGCTGAGAATGGCCTGATAAAGGTTTATGAAATTACCAAGGGTATACATAGGATAGATAAAGTTGTCCCAGGGCAAGAGAGTCTAGAACTAGAGGACACAGGTTTACAATGAGAAGGAATAAATTCTACAGGTTATCTGGAAGAGCTGCAAGAGATCTTGATGGAGGTGATGGAGACAGGTACAGTTACTATGTTTAAAAGACCTTGAGATGGGTAGCTTGATGAGAAAGGTATGTAGGGAAATGGGCCTATTTCAGACAATTTGGCAATAGGGGTCAGGGGTCGGCAACCTTTTTGCCTCTGTGGGCCAGATTGCATATTAATGAGTAGACAGTGGCCCAGATAAATGCCATAAAAAAATTGAAATACGGGAATTATCCAATTAAATACATCTAGTTATGGTTTGCCTCAAATTAATAAATAACGCATGCTAGAAAATCATTTTTGCTTAACCAAGGATGCCAATTAGTAATCAAAGAACTCAATTTAGTTGCAATTTATTTCAATCAAGGCATCTTTTGAATCTATTAAAAGGACGCAAAGAATCTTTAAACATAAAACGTATGAACATGATGCATTGAATGGTGGTAAATTAAGTATAATAAAAAAGAAAATTTTAATGCAAACAGTCAATAAATCAATGTGAAGCTTGATGCCATTTGTTGCTTGAAAACTTCTCAATATTGGGTGTCAGACTTTTTGATGCCAGGAGCAAGACATTATCCAGATGGGCATCAGTCAATCTTGTTCTCGAATGGTTCTTGGTGTGCTTCATTTTTGAAAATAATTGCTCGCACAGATAAGTGCTGCCAAACAATGATGCCATCTTTTTTTGCATGGTCCACTAAGTTAGGATACTTCCCACTTGGATTAATATATTTTCTATAGAAGTCAAGCACTGACACATCTTCAAAGTGAAATTTTGATCTCAATATGTCATCACACTGCATCTCAATCAATTCCATTTGAAAAATTTCTGATGCAGTGTCCACTTCCACATCAAACTGAGTAGCAAACAGCTTGAACTCATTTGCATGCAAGCAGAAATCAGCAAAATGAGATGAAAACTGCCTTCTCGGTTCTTGGACCATATTCACAAAAATGCCTGGATCTTGTGCTTTGCTTTTTTGAAAAGTAGAAAAATGTGCACAATTTCCTTTTTGAAGCTGGTACTCCCATAATTTTTAACATCTGCTGACATTTCTTCAACTTGCCGTGTGATCGTTGTTGCTGACAGGCTGATAAATGCAAATAAAGATTTCTTTTCAGGACAAACAATATCCATTGCTGCCAGTATACATTCTTTGACAAACTCCATTTGTAAAAGGCTTCATCTTTTCTGCAATACATTTTGAGACTCCGTAGCTGGCAGGGGTATTTCCTTCATTTTCACTGCTTTTTTGCAAAAAAATATGTTTGTTTTCCGAAACTAGCCTTCATTTGCTCAACTTCATCTTTCTTTGCTTGCCCAGTAACTTTGTTAAAATTTCCACTATGGCAGGTCTCATAATGTTGACTGATATTTGCCACCTTCTTCACAGCCACATTTTCTAGGCAAGTGAGACAAACTGGTTTCCCAGCTTACTGGATGAAGAAGTAATCTAGTGTCCAAGTGTCTTGGAAATTTTGGCACTCAGTGTCAATGGCATTCATTGCCATTGGAATTTTTTTTCTTCAATTTTATTTCGAAATGCGAGTTATTCAACAAGTATCATAGCACATGTAAATATCTGGATATTTAGTGTGGATTTCTTGTTAAAACACTGTGACGCTGTTTCTGTTTACAAATTTGAATGATCCCATCTGAAAACCTGCGTGTGCACGGAGAGTACCTAATACATATTAATAAGGTAGTCTGCCTTCCCATCATACCAGTGTTTGGTTTGGAACAAAACGGAACCTGGGGCCAGTGTATCAAGACGCCATGCATGTCCATCAGTGTGGTCGCGTGAAACACTCAGAATAAGGAAAAATTGCTCGTGGGCCAGAGCATAATATCCCAATATTTGCTCATGGGCCAGTCAAAGTACCTTAGATTGCCTACCTATAGATGGACAAGGTGGGCTGAAAGGGCCTGTTTCTGCACTGTACAATTCTATGATAATTCTTTTTCCTTCCCCCCCACCCCACCAAATTTATAGGTTTTGTGGTTTAAGTAGTATTCCAAGGAATTATTCTACTTATTATATTAACAAAAGTCTTTTGTGTTTATGACCAAAGTTTTAAATACCTGAATTAATTTGTTGATTTGTAGCTGTACTAATTTTCACTGGATTTGTTTTCTATGAAAGAGTTGGTTTCAAAATAATCCATTAGCTGAAGTGGTAGTACCTTACTGCATCAAAACAATACCTGTCATTACAGTTGTACAGTGGATTCCAATTAATTGGGCCATTGATTAAGCAGGACAGCTACTTACTTGGGACAACTCTTAAAGATCAAAAACTAATCGAGAAAATAGCCGGGATTCCCTTTGTTTATTTGGGACACTGTTCCACTTGATTGGAACAGGAGGTTGTTGCTGAACAGTTACTAACTTGTGTGGCCATTAGACACTATACCATGCCTCGAGAGAATACCTTTTTAAATTGCGTCAGTTGTGCGTACTTGGGTCCATATAGACATTGATTCAAAAAGCAGTGAGTTTTGGTAATTTTGTTTTTCGTTTTGACTTAAAAAAAACAGTTCAGACCTTTACCGACATGACACAAGAAGATTTGACACTAGCCGAAAAATTACCCTAAGTGTCTGCATTGATTTTGTTCATTTACTGTCAATCAAAAGAACATGACAGCATACAGTGAATGAATTCTTTTATTGATAACTTGTGAACTAATGTACAGATTTGTAGTACTGTAGTAGAATTGATAATCTGATTTGTTCTGTATTTCATTTAAATACATAATTTGTTACTCACTTAACTGGTAGTTTGTGTTTTTTTTTATACATTTTTAACTATTTCCAGCCACTAAATCAGGCCAAAATATACTGGTCCTGATGTGTCCCAATTAACTGGAATCCTATATTTCAGTCACAATCTGCGACATCCGCCGTAAATGTGGTACTGTCTCTAGTTGTGTCATAATTCAGGTGCTGCTAGGTTACTCTGAAACATCAGTTTATCTTGTTATTTTTCTTTGATGCTTTTTCACATGGTTATATTTGTCTTTATAGTAAAACAAAAGTGACACTGAATAGTTTTTTCAATAGGTGAACTGCAAAGGAAAATTGGCCTCAAGGTTCTTGAGATGGGAGGCAATGCAGTTGTGGGCTATCTACAGTGTTTTGACTTGGAAGGAGAATCTGGGCTAGTGGTACGTGCTATTGGGACTGCATGTACACTGGATAAACTGAGTAATGCCGCTACATCATTACTACCTCCATGTAGTTCTCCATCCAAAGACCTGAAAGAGTAAGTATAGTATAATATAAGGCTACAAGTATGTGCAATCTCTCTCTGCATTATTTCTCTTCTGTTGCATGCAAGACTTATGTCTGTTCTACAATTATATTTGAGCATGGCTGAATACAAAGACTCATTGTAATTGTAAATCCCATTTATTCTGAAATCCCTTAAGAAAATTAATGGGCGCTAACCCAAAGATTCATTAGTATAAAGCTCAATAGCAAGAAGGTATAAATGGTCCTTCAACCATTGCAGTAACAATCCCATCTTTGTCATGAAAAATTTATAACATGCCAAATATTCAGAGTTATAAAAACAATTATGAACATTGAATACACTTGATTATTCTGTTGCTCCTAGTTTTATGATAGATTTTTGTTCCTGGTTTTGGGCTGTCATGTTGCAGTTGTACAAATAATTGTTTAATCTACAAATGGACTACTGTGTGCAGTTCTGTTGGCATGCAATAAAAGGGATGTAATTAAGCTAGAGAGGGTGTAAAAAAAAATGTTCATTTGAACGTTGAGTGGACTGGAGGGTTTAGCTTCTAAGATGAAGCTGCTTTCCCTTGAAGTGAAGGGAGACTGAGGGTTGACATTATTTATAAAATTGAGGAGTATAAATACGGCAGATTACCACAGTTTTTTTTTCTAATTTGAAGGAATTAAAACTAGAGTGTCTAGGTTTAAGATGAAGAAGGAAAGATTTGAAGGGGATCTGAGATAGATATTTTTCACACATTGTGGGTATATGGGACAAAGTGCCAGAAAGGGTTACGGGTATTACAATCAGTGTTTAAAATATAATTGGACAGGTTCATGAATAGGAAAGGTTTGGAAGAATATAGACCTAATGCAGTCCGGTGGCATAGGCATCACTGCAGCATGGACAAGGTGGTCTGAAAGGGCCCATTTAGATATAAACTGCTTTATTACTCCACTAAAGCAGCTGGTGGTTAAAATTTCAGCCGTCTATATTAGAGAAAACATTGTCACACAGAGTATTCAAAACACTACAATAAGGATGCAAAGTGCCTTCAAGTGTGCTTTTTGTTAACTTGAAATTGCTTTCCTTTTCTCTTGAAAGCATTGTTATTTAGCTAGGTGTAATTCTAGGCTCATTCATTCATACTAAGGAACTCCCCTGTGAATCCAAGGCAGCAAATATTTGCAATCTACATATTGTAGCATCGCTGTCTATACATCATAAAGTCTTGTAAATACTAATGTACAAATGCATGCATGTACATTCTCACACTTTTACAGAATGTGCCATGAGCTGTTGATGGGGCATGGTGAATCTCATTCATTCTCACCCTCTTTCTGTCAAGGGAGATGAAATTAGTTGTATGTCCATGCCTGTGGCTGAACCCTGTCCTTCACCAGTGTTAATAAAAACTTGCAGTTTATTGTAGTTCCTGTATATCCATTGAGTACTCTGATTATTCCTAACAGTTCAAGCAGTCTGACTAGAAGAAGACAATATTTTGGATCCAAGGGTTCTGCATCTCTGTTTTCCTTCTCTGGCCTAAAATTCTTTGTTAGGTCAGGTCAATTGTTCACCCTGATTAAATTGGCTACTTGCCAAAGTCCTGAAAGCTCTTTCTGGTTTAAAAAAAACTACAGATGAATCCTAAAGCCTTCAGTATTTACACATTTCAGCCAAATCTATAACAAATACATCCAATAAGGAAAACCCATATCTCTCACTTGCAGTTGTTACTTTAATCATATTTCCCTTCACTCTACATATGGTGCATGAGTGTACTCTTAACTGGCAACTTCTTTGGAATCCTAGCTTAAGCATGTTATATTTTTTCTCATATTTAGCATGATTCCTTCAAGACTTTTGGAGTGTATTGCGTGATTTTATTTTGTGTGCAAAATTAAATAATTTTGCAAATTTATGACTTCATTAGAGAATGGAAGTGTAGAATTTCTTGATGAAATGTTCAGCATATAGCAAAAACTTTTTTATATTTAAGGTTAGAAATGTTGTGGGGGGTCATCGGATAATATAGGAGAGAATGAAGGCAAACAGAATAAGTTTTTAATATTTTGGAATCTGCAAATGAGAATTGTCACTTCAAGAAATTGATACTGATCCATTTAAGAGCATTCACGTCCAGTGGTTAGGTTGTCTGTTTTAATTTTGCATTACATCTTTAATGGGAAATGGGTGTCATTGCTTTATCCCCTACTTTATAGCAAAGCCTCATTGGATTCCTTAGTGCATTTTTTTAGGTGATTTTAAGGCATTCATTTAAATGAATTATTTCTGAGCACCATGTTGAATTGTTGGTATTTTGGAATGTAGTCTTGTTTGGTTATCTTTGGCTGCCCTAATCTTATGGCTAATACCCATTACTGGCATTTGTTTTGAATGTGCAAGAATGGTAAATTTACTTAGCACCTTTTGTAGCACTATGTTAGATACTGATGCTTTTGAAGCTGAAGTTCTTCAGAGGTCAAGAGTGAATCATAAAACTTGTTACACATACAAAATGCTGGTGGAACACAGCAGGCCAGGCAACATCTATAGGGAGAAGCGCTGTCGACATTTTGGGCCAAGACCCTTTGTCGGGACTAACTGAAAGGAAAGATAGTAACAGATTTGAAGGTAGGAGGGGGAGGAGAAAATGCAAAATGATAGGAGAAAACTGGAGGGGGTGGGATGAAGCTGAGAGCCAGAAAGGTGATTGATAAAAGGGATACAGAGCTGGAGAAGGGAAAGGATCATGGGACGGGAGGCCAAGGGAGAAGGGAAGGGGAGCACCAGAGGGAGATGGAGAACAGGCAGAGTGATGGGCAGAGAGAGAGAAAAAAAGAGGAAGGGGGAAAATACTAAATATATCAGGGATGGAGTAAGAACAGGAGGAGGGACAAAACTTGTTACTTGTGATTGTTTATTAAGAGAGTAGCAAAAACAGAGCCTAGCAGCCAGAGAAAGGCTAATGCAATATAGGTTAGCCTTCTTATACCAATTTGTTAACAGCAATAAATACCACTCAAGTAATGTGATACCCACAACTGCAAACAAGTTTTACAAAAGCATCTGAAATCATTAGAAAACACAGAATAATCACATGTATATAGGTAAATATATAAAAATACAAACATCAGAAAGTGGAACTACAAGGAAACTTTACAATTATACAGCCTAATCCAACCAGGATGCCCTACAGAGTTTTGTAGTTGATGTCCATTATCATTGTAACAGTCATCAACGCCCTATTTACAACACACACTCAGTGCTGGAGGAACTCAGCATTCAGGCCTATTTATTAGCAAGTGAGTGTGACCACATTGATGTGTACTAGGCATAGCCACCATCATATCCCGTTTCCTTTGGTGCTGTGAAATCTTGGAATTGTGTTGAGAATTAAAGGTTAAATTGCAAACATTTAGGCTACGTCCACACTAGACCAGGTAAATCCATAACCGAAGCTTTTTCCTCTTCGTTTTGACCCTCCATCCACACTGAAATGGCGTTTTCCTCCCCTGAAAACGGAGCTTTTCTAAAACGCACTCTAGAATGTGTAAATTTGAAAACGCTGATTGGGTAGAGTAGTGTAGATGGGGTAACCGGAGATTTTTTTAAATGCTGTCATGACGAGAAGGAAGAGATGGTGGTGGCAGCGCAGCATTTCATTGTTTTCTTGAACACAATCAGCCACACAACCTAACAATTTCAGAACAGAGGGCAATGAGACTGAAGCCATAAGAGTTAGAAATGTGTTCATCAAATACTTTGACCCATAACTTACAATAAATAAGTATACTCAACTTTGTCCTGTTTTCTGTCCTTGCTTGTATGAAGGTGGTTTACCTACTTATGCAAGTACTTCTCTGACAATAGATGTGTAACAGCCTAATGTAACGTTGTATGGAAATACAAGAGAACACTGATGCAGACATGTTTTATACATTTAACAAGGTGCTTTATTAGTGCAACAGAGTTAGTCAGTTTTTCAATGTTCATCAACAGCCAGGACATACAGTCCGTGAATTCCCTGTCAGTTGCTTCCATACACTCCAGTATTTGTTTTTTTTTAAGTTTTAAGTCCTGCGTGAGACCCAGCAGCTATCCGTCGTTTGGCTATTTCCTTGTTTTTTAGTCTCTAACTGCATAAACGTGCACTTTCACAGCGGGATTCGACAGCAAACGTGTCGCTTGTTTTCTGTAGATGTGCCCTGCGCATGTCCAGTAGGAGCAGATTCACCCAAATACCCGTTTTAATGTGGACAGAGGTATTTTCAAAAATGCCTGGTGTGGACGCCTATCGTTTTTACGCGAAACCAGCGTTTTCAAAATTATCCGGTCTAGTGTGGACGTAGCCTTAGAGAAGCAATGTCAACAAGATGGATGAAATAGAGAAACAAATTGTATAAATGAGGAATACACATACTAGGTTTCAGTGAAGGATTGGATAGTAAATGAAGTTATTCTGATTTTCATGTCCAGAAAATTAGAGAAAAGTTCTAGAGGGAATAATGCCCAGGAAAGGAAACTGTGTTCCATTCTTGTTTTGTTTTGCTGCTTGCCATGCAAATAATCCTATATTGCAGTTTCACTTAGCTAGCACCTCCATTAGCTTTGTCTGTTGCTACTCCCAGCCTGCCTTTCTATGTTCCTGATTGAACAGATTTGATTTATTATTTTGATAGTAATGTTGGAATGACAGATTTTGCTGGATCTCGGGGCTGTAGATTGTGGAGATGTACACTTGTGGTGCTATTGATGTCCATTTTGAGCTGGCACATCTGTTGTGAGCCTATCCCATTTAGTACCTTTGTAGTGCCACAGAACGCAGTGAAGTGCAACCTTGGCGTATTTCTAAAAGTGATCACTTCTGCCAGTACTTTTGTGGATAGGAGTATCTACCATGGGTAGGCATTGGGAACACAGCCAAGTATCCCTCATGTTAGCTTATTCATTACTCACTAGAGAACTAATTTGGTGAGTTGTAGCCTTCAGAATTTGGACATGTTAGTCTGGGGTGGTGCTTCGAGGTATTTAATGGTGATGAAGAATGATGTACTGCACCCTTAGTGCATTCTGTGCCATTGGTACTTTCAGAGCTTCTTCAGAATGTTTCTTATTATTTTAGAGCATTGGCTCAGCTAGGGAAGGATAGTGGGTGGAACCTGGAGGAGCTTTCCTTACCTGTGGTTTACCTAATGCCACAAGATTTTATAGGGTGTGGAGCCAATGTTGAGGATTTGTGGAGCTACAGGTAAGGAGCCCCACAATGGGTCTTTCTGCTTGTTAAATAATTTGTACCCTGCCTTGTAATGGAAAATTGGGCATATTTTTTTGATATTATTGTGAGTATGACTATTGCCAGACCTTTGCATGACAAGACTATTTAGTCTAGACAAAAGTTCACAGATGATTGTATGGAGGACTTTACAAAGTCAACAAGTCTCGGGGCAAATTTGCCATGTCTGAATTTGGTGCCTAAGTTAATATCAGGTGGTTTGTCTAATTTTACTCTTTCTGTCTGTTAAGCATGGTGCCAAACAAATTGATGGATTGCTAGGTTACTTTACATGGCATTTTGGAGTCCACCACAAAAGCATAGGTCTGGAGATGTCAAACTGAGTAAGGATTGCAGTTTTCCTCCTTTGAAAGATATTGAAGAAGCAGGTCCAGGTTGCATTCTTTCCAGAGTTTGGTTGATATCACTGCCTAACACTTGTTTGGCTCTGTTGGGTTTTAGATCTTGGCTTCTAACTAGCCTGACCGCTTAATTGAACCTTCTCAGGAAATTTCTATGACATCCCATGGTTTGACCTGTTTGTGTTTGAATTTCAATTCCATAATCTAGTTGTCTGTGTGGCATTTTTCAGTTTTCATTGAAAAACAGTCCCAATGACGAACCAACAACTTTCATGAACTTTGCATCTTTAAAATTGCAATATCCTGGAGTAATTAAGTTGAATAATATAAATGCATTTAAGACTCTGGAGCATTACACCTGATTCGAGATTGAGTCCATCTTCCCATCCTCACACTCCACCTGATTCCCAAGACCCACTCAAGCTAGGACTGGGTCATTGTGGTACTTTCAACATGGGACCCAGGAGCTAATCACCAGTGGATAAAATAGGAATTGGAGACCCAGATGCCATTTTGGATGTGGCTGTATCTTCTGGACCTCAGTCTAGATACTGGTTCAGATTCAGCTCTTCGGCTAGTTATGGCTGCAAATCTGGCATTATGGAAAGGAGCACCAGGAATGTGTGTGGACCTGTCAGTGCAGCAGCATAGATCAGTGGATGGACAGCAAAGTGGCAGAGTTAAGAAGGAGCATGGAAATGGGAAGGGAGCAGAGAGAACCAAGTCATTAAGAATTGTATACTTGACTGAAAATTTTAGAATGAAAACAGATTTAATATTTCTGGTCCAAAAGAACTCTCCCAAACTTCAGGTACTATTTTTATTTGAGATTTCAAGCATCTACAGATTTTGATTAGAGATTTTAGTACAGTTAAAGGTGGTGTTTTTGTGAGTGGCCCTATGAACAAGTTTGGCTGTTCGAATACAAAAATATGTGCACTGTTGATAATAGAGGGATAGGGTAATGTCTGTTGATTAAATGAGATGGAGTAAAGTGGAAGGATGCTTATGTTAGAGCATAAGCATTGGCAAATTAGGCTGAATTGTTTTCAGGTTGTAAATTTTATGCTGTTTTCCTCTTCAGTCAGGACAGTGTCATTGTTAATTTTCTCATCTTTTTAAGATGTGATCATTGCTATTGATTCATATTTTGCTTAGTATTTGAACAGCTTTAGAAATTACTGCAGGTTGAATCATTCTAAACAATCAAAACTTTGTTATTCATTTGAAACAAATTATGAGTTTGACATGCAACAACTACATATTTTATTAGTTTATGCATTGATTTTGTATATATAAATTGCTCTCTTTTATGAAATGTGAAATATGATTTGTTATGCATTTTTTAGTTATCAAAATATTCCAATAATTAAATCTATGGAATTGAGTTCTTGGTTAGTACTGTTAGATTTTTTTTGTTAATTTATCAGATTTCTGTTTTGTACATAATTGTATCATTTCAATCTTGATTTGATAGGTATGAAAAACGCTCTTTTTAAAGCTGGAGAAAACAGCCAATTTGCTTTTTGTACCAGATGTGCTCTCTAATTCTTAAGAAATTAATGCATGCTAGATATTTATGTATACATTTTTCTTGAGCAGCACCTATAATTTGTTGTAAAGAACCTAAAAAAAGATTTGTAAAGTTAATCCGTTATTTCATTCTTGACAGTTAATTGTAATTATGCCAGTTGTGTTTACTATTTAGTTAATTTGTATACTAGTCACTTGAGGACTGGATTAGTAGTTAGAAGAGAAAGTTTACCTTTGCCAGATGACAACATTCCTGCCACACTCGCCACTAACACCAGTGCAACACATACAGTGTGCTTAGTCCCCCTGCTTTACTCACTTTATACCCAGGATTGTGTGGCTGAGTACAGCTCCAGTGCTGTATTTGTTTGCTGATGACACCAATGTTTTTGGCTGAATTAGTTGATGACAAATTGGCATATAGGTGTGCAGTTGAAAATCTGGTTAAATGGTGCCACAAAAGCAACCTGTCAGCAAAATCAAAGAATTGATTATCAAATTCTGGAGGAAGAGGTTGACAGTTCATGAGCCAGGCTTCATCTGGGGATTGAAGATGAAGAGAGTCAATAGTTTTAAATTTCTTGGCATTATCACATCTCAGGATCTTTTCTGGGACCAGCATAAAATGCCGTTACAAAGAAGGCACAGCAATGCCTCTACTTTCTTAGAAGTTGGTGTAAATTTGTGGTTTCAGCAAAACCTTTAAACTTCCATAAGTGCACACTGGAGAGTATCCTGACTGGTTGTATCACAGCCTGATATGGAAACATCACCAGCTACGAACAGATATGCCTTTAGAAAGTATTGGATACAGCCCAGTCCAACACAGGAAAGCAGCATCCGTCATTAAGCACATCTGCCATCAAGTACTTGCTTTCTTCTTGCTACTACCATCAGGGAGGAAGAGCAGGAGCCTTAGGTTCTACACCACCAGGTTCAGGAATAGTTATTACCTACAACCAGCAAGCTCCTGAAACAGCGTAGAGAACTTCATTCACCACAACTCAACATACAGATTCACTTTCAAGGATTTTTTTTACAACCTGTGTTCTTGTATTTTGTTCATTTGCAGAATTTGTCTTTTGCACATTGGTTGTGTGTCAGTCTTTGTTTATATATAATTTTTCATAAATTTTATTATATCTCTTTATTTTCCAGTAAATGTCTGCAAGAAAATGAATCCCAAGACAGTATATGGTAACATATATGTACTTCAATAATAAATTTTACTTAGATTTTGATCTTCCTGGTCAATGTTCAACAGTCTCACTTGATTATGTAACTAATTCTGCAAAGACGGGCCTATTAATAAGAAGCTTGTTTGTGAAGCACTTTGAAGTAGATGTTCATTCCGCATAGAATACTCCTCTTGTGCACCTTCCAAATAATTTATTGGAGAAAAGAAATAGCTGGCATAAATGATGTGCTTAAAGCAGCTTTTAGATATTTATATATGTTTCTGTGAATGTGGCTGGATTGTAAGCTTTTAGTGATGTAATTCTACAGTGGCCATTGCTAATCTTGCTACAGTTTATGAACCCAAAAGATCCACTGGACGGTTGCCTAGATTTGATGAATCATGCGATGATTGAACACAATGGTGGACCAGAATCTAATAATCCATGCAACCAGTAATTGTGATCAGAAAAAGGACAATAATCCACAATGTGAGCTCGTTTGCCATTCTCTTGTAGCTCTTCTGAAGCAGAAGGGGTACAAAAGTAAATTGTATATGCTTCCCTTTTTGCCAGGCTTTGGTTTGTGGTTGGACTGACAAAGGAGGGTGTATTTAGTGCACAATAATGAACTTTGTGTTGGGAAAATCACTCCTTTCCAGGACAGGATAATTAAAGTGGGAGTGTTGTGCAATTTATTTGTCTGCTGTCATCATAAGTTAAGAATGACAGTTAACTTTTTTTGTTTTCTTCTGCAACATGTTTGAAGTTATTAGGCAGATATTGGAAAACAGTTATTTTTATGTACTAAGGTGTTGTTTAAGTGAAGGAACATAATGCTGAAAATTGAAAAATGCTAGCTGACAATTCTGTTCAAAAAAATTAGTTCAAGAATGACACCAAAATGGAAAGATTTTCATTTTACACTTGCATTTATGAAGATCATGTGGAGAATTCTTTAGGGTTTATTTTGCAAGTTTTTCTTCTTTAATCTCAAAGTAATTTACTTTTTAGAGTTGCAGATTTCTATGAACATGGTGAAGGCATTTTCAATAATGATTAATAACTAGAAAAGTGAGTTATCTGTAATTAAGTGCACCTTACATGGAGAGAGTGCTCAGCAATTTTCTTGACTTCATGGATTGTCTCATTTTGGGAGAGGTAAAGGAGCAAAACTTCATCAAAAAAGTGAGAGCAACACATACAAAACTCTGGAGAAACTCGGGCAACATCTATGGAGAGGAATAAAGTCGATGTTTCAGGGCCGAGACCCTTTATCAGGGCTCAGAAGTGAATAAAACTGGTAATGTCCCCCACAGCACAAGTGTGTGTGTACATATCTTAAAAGTAGGGCAAATCCTTTCTGATTATGAATTTTGCAAGCAACCACCCCAGCTATTCATGTCACTTTAAAATAGTTTAATACATGCATGCTGGTTACGTCAGGTAAATTTATTATTTCTGGTAATCCTGCTCGTTTATTATCTCAAAAATTAACGATACTTATTACCTTGGCTCCCACTGTAAAGCATTTACAGTGCCTTGTGTGTATTTTTTTTTCTCCTGGCTCCTGCTTTTCTCTGTCAGGTCTCCTTTGGTGCACCAGCCAAGCCATGGATGCCGTTCGACTCACAACAGCCCAATTCACACTGCTACAGGCTCGAGACTAACTCAGAACTTCTCTGTGTCTGTTCCTACACTCATCTACACTGGTATGAGACTACACAGGCTGAGGAGCTGGGGAGAAGCAGGGATTGGGGTTCAATCTGTAATACTAGGCAGGCATTAAGCTACCCTTAACAATTAACCCAGCTCCAGAACCAAGAAACATGGCCAGAGTTTTGGTAGATTTGATCAAAATCTTCCTGAAGTTAGAATGCAAAGAGAAGTTTTTTGGTTTATAGTTATGGATGACATGACTAAGACATGCTAGAAATTTACTTAACAAATGTTTTGTTTTCATTTTTAGCTGTGATGCACTGTATTGGTGTTCCAGAATAAGGAAACATGAGTTTCAGCTCTGCATACTCAAGCTTTCTTTTGGTTGCCTAAATAGAACGCATTATGTATTTTAAAATCATATGTCATGTTGTTTTATTTGTGTGCTCATTTTGCTCAGGTTTCCAGTACATGGTTTGATTTGTGCTCCAGTATTTTTAACCTGTGTATAATGTGCAAACCTGGGCAGCCGTATATCTTCCAAGAATCTTCAGGGTCTGGACAGCAGTCCTGTGCCTTTTGGCTTCTTCCCCAGCCTGCACATAGAAGCAACTGCTGTCATCCCAAGATCGGGTCATTCCATCATATCTTAGATCCTTCGCACAGGGTTACTGAATGTGTTTCCCGCTTCTTCTGGCAGGGTTCCCTTCAGTGAAGATCCCAACCCTGTTACTCATTCATCTGGACCCTCCACCCCACTGAAAAATCAAACCTATTCCTTTTCACCTTCCAAGTCCTACAGTCGACAGTCCTCTTCTTCTGACACAGATTTGAGTTTGACACCTAAAACTGGTAAGGCAACTCCACCCCACTTTTTTTTTGTTGTAACTTTGTGTTTTTGCATTTGAAGCACCTCATTCTGCTTATGAAAACTTAATCACACTTTCCACTTGTTACACTATAAAGAATAGTAATTAAATTGGATTTTTTAAGACTTTGAAGCACAATTAATTAATTCAGATGCTGTGGAAATATCTAATGTCTGTCTTTCAGAGAGAAAAAAATAAAGAATTGGATTTTGCAACTGCATTTAATTTCCAGCAGAGGTCAATAGTGATTTGCCTTGTAAATATCTAAATGTCTCTATTTCCATTGCCTTCTGTGCTTTTCTTATCCATTCTTGTGCTTTTAAAATTTGTATTAATGTTATGGATCTTTGGTTAAACTTTATTTCGGCAGTGTTTTTAAAAGTTAAGTCTATTTTAACCAGAACTACTTTCAGTGACTGTTTCTAAGAAAAGGCAATGTGGTTTAGGTAATAGAGTTCTAGAATTATTAAACATCAGCAAGGATTTAGAACTAAACCAGAACATGTGCAAAATCATGGAATTTAGTATAAAGAGGTAGGTTACTTTGAGTCGACAGTCTTAAATTTTATGTTTGCATCCATGATAATGCACATCTGTACTGATCTTATATAAATATTTGAAGTTTTATTTAAACATACTAAAATGCATGTTCTTTATAGATGATCTTTTAATGATTGGACTGGAGGAATGCAACAATTTCATCAGTTTTTGCTATGAAAGGTCCTATTCTGCAATATCTCCTTTTCCATGGTCAGCAGCAGAAACAAAAATCGCTTGAAATAAATGTCTATAAGTAGGAGTGGCAGGTGTTTAGGATAGAATGCTTGATAGGATTACAAAAAATAAAAGGCATTTGGTAGAATTACTAGAAAAGGGGTAGAAAGGAGACAAAATAATGTCTAGAAATGATCAAAACTGCTCGGGGTGAAATCAGAACTACTGTCTTTAAAAAAAAACAACCACCTGAAATTTGTTAAATGATAGAAAGCTATTTAAAACTAAACAGGCAAGCAGCCAAGATTGATTGTGGTCTAGCCAAAGAAAAAGGCAAGGTATATAATGTCAATAGGTCAGTATAAGCATCAGAGGTGGTATGTTTTCCTGATCTGAAAGTTAACTTCATAATAATATATTTCCCATGTTCTTGACAGCAAGATTTGTTGTTGGTGAAATTGAGTCAATTAATATTAAAGATGCTGTGTGTGTGGGGGGGGGGGGGGAATTGTTGGTGTATTTTGTATGAAACTACATCTAGCTGCATTGCACGATACTGAGATTTGCAGTGCTTCCTCTCCACTTCATGTAGTAGTTGTGAACTAGGAAGTGCCATTAATTAGAGCTATTGATAAGTTTTGTAATGTGGTAATGTCTAAAATTTGACACTAGTTCCTAGCTATTGGTATTGAATATGCTTTATCTGATACCTAGCTTGCAGTGCAGTGATCATACTGGGTTTATTCTTTTAATAATGATGTGATGTTAGTGGCTGTACTGTTGATCCACTATATTGTTTGCAAGATTTTTCCTCTCTGCTGCAGATGATTGGTAAAGGTTCAAAAATGCAATTACTGCATATGTATATTAACCTGCTTCGCCAGGTTTTATTATGATAATGCATCTCTTTCATATGTTTAAAATAGTGTTCCTAAATACTTATTAATTTGAAAACCTTTTTGAAAATTTTGTGCACACTGTTATGGATATAAACATAATGATGTCATGGACACAGAATTATTGAGGCAGCTGTAGAGAGGGCATTCTGATGTATTCAGTCACAGAAAAATGCACAAATTTTACTGTAGCAACAAGGCTTTTTCACCTGGTGTTATTTATTAGGATACAGAACAAGAATGAACCACATTTAATCTATGCTTCCCTTTTTATTCTGCTCTGCTTAGAACACTTTTCACCATCTATTAAGTATAAATGTATATCAGAATATCTATAAACTCATGATTTTGATTTTCATTTGTATCTTTTTGATCAAGTTTGTAGCTTCTGTATAGATAATAGTAAACAAAAATGAAAGCTTTAAATATGAAATATATAAATCATCTTAGATAAACAGTACCACTACGCTGTGTTCAAAAGTTGATCCTCTACGATGAACACCATATAATGTAGCAGTTAGCATGACAGTATTACAGCTCAGGGCAGTTTAGAGTTCAATTCCAGTACCATCTGTAAGGAGTTTGTAAGTTCCCCCTGTGAACCATGTGAGTTTCCTTCTCCCACAGTCCAAAGACATACCTGGTAGTAGGTTAATTGGTCATTGTAAATTGTTGTGTGATTTGGCTAGTGTTAAGTAGGTGGGTTACTGGGTGGTGTGTCTCATTGGGCCAGAGGACCTGTTTCATGCTGTTTCTCCAAATAAAATAAAAATTGAGGTAAAAGCAATTTCTGCTAAGTAATTAGAGTGAAGTAAACCAGAAGGAAATGTACTTTAGAGAGATTATCCTTAATGTGTGTCCAAAGCCAACTCGCCATTTATAAATTTTGAGGAGTTGTCCAAATTACTTCATTTTTTGTAAGGTGTTGTTCTTAATTACAAAGAAGTCTTTCTGCTGCTGTTTCCTTTGAAAGACAGCACATTACTAGCATTTAATTGATACCTCCAAAGGAATAGCTTTTTAAAAAAATATAGAAAGAAATGACTGTGGAAGTAATGCCTTACTTTAATTCAATATGCAGAAAGGTGTTTTGGTTTAGTTTTCACATTCTCCTGAAAGTTTTCATTGGTGTCTCAGTTTGTGTTCATTTTGTGTCTGTGTTCACTTTACAAAATGTATATCTAATTGATTTTGCTTACATATGACTTTGCATGCTGTATTTTCTCTGCTGTATCTTCTGAATCTCCAACTTCATTTTTTTTCTACTACTTTTCTACAGCAGCAACTTTGCCCAAGGGGCCTAGGATTTTCCTCTATCCCAGTTCCCCCCCTCTTTCTTCCGGTTCCCCCCATCATAAAAGTGCTCATCTCCTTCGTTCTGAGGCTCTGCATAGTTTCACCCCTCCTCACTCTGGCTATGCAAGTCCAGTCTGTCTGAGGAAAAGTGTGTCTTTCAATGAAGAGTTGCTTCTAACTGCCTCTGGTAGGATTGATTGGTGTATTTAAAAAGATGCTTCTGCTTTTCTGAAAGCCTGTGTGCTCAGTACCTTAAAATTTTGCATTCGTTATGTTAAAGCATACAGTCATGCCAACATGCAAGAAAGCATACTAAATTTGAAACTATTCTAACTTAATTGTCAAAAAAGAACTTTTTCAAGAAAAACAAATCAAACTAATGTACGTTTTTGTAAGAGAAATTGAGATTTTTATTTTGCTCTGCATTTACCAGTTACTAGTAATCTCAAAATTCAAAACTTCAAATTTGTCCTGGCAAAATGATTTCTGTTTTCAAAATTATTACAATTGATTAAGAAATTGGGTGGGGGGGGGGGGGTGTGGAGGAGAACTGAACAACTGCTATTAGTTATTTGGAACCACTTCACTCAATCATTCATTCATTCATTCATTCATTGCATTTATGTAGTTCATTAAATATTTGTCTTGGTATGTGTTTTGATTGCTGTGTACAATATTTATTTCATTATTTTAATTTGGTTATGCACTTCCCTGTTGATCTGGCTAAGCCTGATGTTTTTAAAGCTATTTCCATGATTTTTTTAAGTGGATTTGAAAAATTCTGTATTGACCTTTCTTCAATACAACCTCGCATGAGCTCATTTTTCTCTATTTTTGAAAAGGAAGATATAAAAATTGTGCTATTGCTTTGTACTGTGTACTTTTTGAAGAAAATTAGCTTATGTGAACCAAAGGCCTATACAGAAACATTGGTAAGTCTACACTGTTTCCTTATCAAAAGCACAGCTAAAACCAACATCAACAAAGATTGGATTGGAATTTACTGCTAAATTCCATTCATCCTCACAACTTAGCAAATACTTTGCATGTTTATGAATTGTAAGGAAATTATGATTAAAGGAAAAGATATAAATAGAAAGTCAGCATTCCATTTTGTTATGTGATGGGAAGATCTCCATAATGTGATGAAATCTAATATAGGGTAGAGCCCCTTGGGATCATTGGACCTGAATGCACATGAATATATTAGTTCTATCTCTAGAAGTTTTGGATCTTACCCACATTTTAATATTTCTGCTTATAAATTTGTATGCCTGTTATTATAAAATAAATGTCAATGTCAACCTTTTCCCCACCAGTACTGATATAGCATTTGGGATCTGATAAGGTAATGGTATGTCATATTTGCATAGCTTTTTCTGTATAAATATGGACATAAGAATTTTTAGTTTGGAAAGGTTGAGCTCAACGTGAAAGAATTTTATTAAATCGACATTACAGATACAAAAATGGAGTAGGGTGGGTTGTTCTTTTTGTATAATTTGAAACATTCTGATTTTAAGAAAGTGATCTGAGTAAGACCTTGAAACAGTTTAAATATTCAATAGAAATCCATAAATAACTGACTAAGGTAAACATTTTAATATTGGAGCTGCTTAAATAATTGTTTTATTTGAAGGTGCATCTTAATATATATTAAATTAATAAATAAAGGAAATATAGTTTTCAAATAGGTAAAATTGTAAATGAGAGAATTGAAGCTTAAAAGAAGTATCTCATGAATAACAGGAAATTAAAATTGTTAGAAACCTAATCTCTGGCCTGCACCAAAAAGGCAGAAGATACATCAGTCTCCTTGCCTTTAGAAACAGATTAGAAATCTGAGCAATCTTCTTGATGTTCATTTCTACTCTTATTAGGGACTTAAATGTCAGGGTTAATATATGTTTTGATTTGATATTGTAATAAGCTTAAAATATACCTGCTTAATATCTCTCAGGAATGGGAAGTGGTAGTGGTGGAAAAGATGGAGGTCCTTTGAAAACACTGTATCGACAACAGACCCAGTCTGCCTTTGAACATAGGGTAAGCATTGGTTTCATTTAGCATTTTTCTCTTCATAGATATTGTGTAGATTTTAAATTATTTTTAAGTATACTTTGACTTGAGATTTGTCTTCTGCATTATGTATTTGCTTTATTAACTGTGTCAGAAATTATAATTGGACCGAGTGAGCAGGGAGCAAGTCAAATAGTTGCAGAAAGATTTGGACTATTTTTTAAGTAACATTTACAATTTGCATGAGAATAATCCCCAAGTCTTTTCTATAAGACTTTTCACCTCATTTGGTCTAAATGCAGCCAACCTATCGCCCAATCCTTGTGTTCAGGAGTTGGGTCATGAGAGGACCTATGATGGCCCCATCCAACCATGTCCTGACAAGCTTTGATAGAAGGTAAAATTGGTGACAAAATATCACCTCTTGTCATGGCCAGAACTGTAAAATTTAAATTTGATGTTTAGAAAAATTTGAAGATCTTACAATGATGTTATAAAAGTATTTAAAAGTTAGAAATCATCTGTTTGTTGACTGAGTGAATTAAAAAGTAGCAATGGAAGTCTTCCATTCAAATACTTGTGGCAGCTGATCTTTCATTAAGTCAGGATCTGTGTACATGAAAAAACAGGTTCGCAAAAAAGATCCTGGCAGTAAAAGGGTTAACTTGTGAGGAGTGTTTAATGGCTCTACCCTTGCACTTGCTGGAGTTTAGAAGAATGAGTGGGAAATCTCATTGAAATCTCCTGAATATTGAAAGTCTTAGAGTGATCATGGAGACAATGTTTCCAATAGTGGAAGGTTCTAGGACTAGAAGGCATAGCCGCAGAATACAAGGACATCCGTTCAGAGATGAAGAGGAATTTCTTCAGCCAGAGGGTGGTGATTCTATGAAATTTATTGCTATAGATAGCTGTGGAGACCAAGTCATTGGGTATATTTAAAGCAAAGTTTTGATAGCTCCTTGATTAGTAAGAGCATTAAAGGTTAGGGGGAGAAGGCAGGAGAATGGGGTTGAGAGTGACAATAATTCAGCCATGATGGAATGGTGGAGCAGACTCTGGGCTTATTGGTCCAATTCTATGGTCTTGTAATCTAACTGTAATGCAGGGGAATCCCATCAAAGGTAGCTCTGCTGGATTTTGTCCAGTGATAGCGTCATGACGTTGAAGCAATAGAGCTGGAGTTAGAAAAGGAGGATTGTCACTAATAAATCAAGGAGGGGAATCAGTAGAAACTGGCACAGTAAAAGTCATTGGTAAGTGAAAAATACATGTTTCTTTGATGCCAGGCTCACATTTTGTTCTTTGTCACTTCTTTGTTTCATCTATAGATGCTTAGGGTCCTACAGTCTGGAAGTGGGATCTTCAGTTAACCTCATGCATGCCAACCAAATAGCCTGTCTAAGCTAATCCAATTTGCCTGCATCTGGCCTATATCACTCGATAATTTTTTTTCCAATACATGTACCTATCCACTTTTTTTATGTTATAATCATACCTGCCTCCACCACTTCCTCAAGCTCTTTCCATAGGCCCACAGCCCTCTGGGGGAGGGGTGGGGGGGAACATGCCCTTCAAATAAAGATGGTAAATTTTGCTCAGCACAACTGAAGCATTCTGTAACCAAATACGAGTTCTGCAGCCGTTTAATTCAAAATTTGCTAAAATCTTGGCTTTCATTTTGTATGTGTTGTGCAATAGAATTAAGTAATCATCCTGATTCAGACAGGTATGGAACTTCAACCATAGGATGTGAAATGTTTTGTTAACTTTGCCACTTCACGTAGCCTACTCATTGAGATGTATTCATTAAATTTATTGAGCAATTAATACAGTCTTGTTTTAAATGCAATCTGTAATTTGAAAATATTTTTGTGAAACTCAGAGGTCCTACCAAACTAGTTAGTACTACATTTCTGAGCCAAGGCCAAACAGACTTT